>NC_063194.1:1354129-1579129 GCF_017589495.1 Alosa alosa
AGCGCTGCCTTCCTATGTGTGCCACGGACGAGACGCTGATTAATGCAGTGCTCAGTATATACATCATTAGAGTCTCGTGGACACCGCTACCGCGCGGTGTAGGTCAAAGTCCGCCGATCAAAGTCCGCTGATCGCGGCATTCCCCAATTTTGTAAAATGTAATTTTATTCCTCTGGGTGTTGCAATTGATATCAATGATTAATATGATTGCCCTCAGTAAAAAAGCACAAGAAACAGGACGCAAAACAGTTACAAAACAGTCAGGTTCTTGGTTTCATAAGATGTCACACGGGAGTCTCATAAAGTCTCGCGGACAATCGGGCTACCGCGCAGTGTAGGTCAAATTCTGCCGATCAAAACCGGGCTGATCGATGCATTCCCCTATTTTGTAAAATGTATTTTATTCCTCTGGGTTGTAATTGATATCAATGATGAATATGATTGCCCCCAGTAAAAAAGCACAAGAAACAGGGAAGCAAACAGTTACAAACAGTCAGGTTCTTGGTTTCATAAGATGTCACGGGAGTCTCATAAAAAGTCTGACACCGCTACGCGTGTAGGTCAAAGTCCGTAGATCGCGCATTCCCCTATTTTGTAAAACGATTTTTATTCCTCTGTGTTGCAATTGATAGCAATGATTAATATGATTGCCCTCAGTAAAAAAGCACAAGAAACAGGACGCAAACAGTTACAAACAGTCAGGTTCTTGGTTTCATAAGATGTCGCTGAGTCTTATAGAGTCTCGTGACGCCGCTACTGGCGCAGAAGGTCAAAGTCCGCCGATCAAAGTCCGCTGATCGCTGCATTCCCAATTTTGTAAAATGTATTTTATTCCTCTGGGTGTTGTAATTGATATCAATGATTAATATGATTGCCCCCAGTAAAAAAAGCACAAGAAACAGGAAGCAAACAGTTACAAACAGTCAGGTTCTTGGCTTCATAACATGTCACGGAGTCTCATAAAGTCTCCTGACACCGCTACCGCGTAGGTCAAAGTCCGCAGATCGCTGCATTCCCAATTTTGTAAAATGTATTTTTTATTCCTCTGGGTGTTGCAATTGATAGCAATGATTAGTATGATTGCCCTCAGTAAAAAAGCACAAGAAACAGCACGCAAACAGTTACAAACAGTCAGGTTCTTGGCTTCATAAGATGTCGCGGGAGTCTCATAGAGTCTCTTGACGCCGGCTACTGCTTGTGTAGGTCAAAGTCCGTGAAAGTCCGGCTACTGGGGTGTAGGTGAAAGTCCGCCAATCGCGGCATCCCACTATTTTGTAAAATTGATTTTTATTCCTCTGGGTGTTGCAATTGATATCAACGATTAATATGATTGCCCTCAGTAAAAAAGCACAAAAAAACAGGACTCAAGCAGTTACAAACAGTCAGGTTCTTGGCTTCATAAGATGTCGCGTGCCATCGGGAAAGCGATGACCAGCGGGCGGCGTTGCGGGCGGTGATACTGGTAACATTGGTGAGGAAAACATTTCAGATAGGCCTCTGCATGATGAGGAAAAGTGAGTTACCTGGTAATGTACAGGGCTGCTGGATTGCAATTATCAATAATACTAACACATGTTACTTTGATCAAGTTGGTAGGCCTATTTTATGGTAAATGAAATGGTAGAATTAGTTACACAAGCTGATGACTGAGACTATTGTTTGTGTTGTATTTATCTATTGCATGGTTTTATGCAGGGGCGCAGGAGATATTTTGAAAGTGAGGGGGACCAAATTGTGAACACAAACCCATAGTGAGCCAGATATCGGATTGCCACCTATGGCCCACTTTCGACCATCATATTTTAAACTTGCCAGAATATTAAGATAATAACATTGATTGTTTTCACTACTTGGGCCAATGGTAGAATACTGGTCATTACTTGGGCTATTGGTAGACAAAAGCAACATGGGATGTTGATATTTTATGAAGCCATGAATGAATCATCATGCCTATGATCCAAACATAGACTACATGATCAAATAGCCTAGTTAGGGCCTACTTAAATTGTCTGGTATAAACCAAATCAACTCCCACTGTGTGTTTGCAGTTAATATTTATCCAATTTGTGTCTTGAAATTATGTTTGAAATAAATGTCTTAGAACAAAAACGTTGATAGACTTGTATTTTATAGTTAGGCTAGTGAAAACGAGTTGATATGTAGGCTAGTTGAGTTTGTTATCATAAACATAACAGCTAACGTCATGTTGAGCAGGAGGAGTTGAGCACTAGGCTACCATAAATCCTCAAATTATGCCCGGATTGATTCTATTTATAGCAGGACAAATAAAGGCAGGTTCCCTATACAAGACGGGTAACAATTGCCTACCATACCAATTGCCATTAGTCCACTTAGAAGACATTGTTCGATTTAAATCAATGAAATAACCTCTTCTTAATATTTTATTATATGTTGTATTGTATTGTCTTATGTTGGTTGGATTAATAGCCTACGGTTGGCAAAGAAAAGTCGCTTTCTTTACCATGGGTCTCCAACACACGCTCAAGCTCATTCTCTTGCCACCCCTTTCGAGCTAATTGCCAGAGGCTGAAGCCTACTACATTTAAACACAATTGTTGCGGCTCAAGGCATTCCAGCCTACGAATTTTATTTAAAACAAAAAAAAATACTAAATCATGCATAATTAAACAATAACTCAATGTAGGCGACTTGGCTACGCAAAAAGGTTTCCATTACAGCACAACCCCTATTCAATGAAGGGCTGCCTTGTCTCGCAATAAACAGCAGTGGAAATCCCAACACTTTTTCAACTGCATGAAACTTAACAGTGAACCATCAAATATCTTCCAGATTTCAGTGCCCATCAGTCCCAACATTTAGCAATATAATCAAACAGTCAAAAAGTACATTAAATCCCAAACCAAACCGAAAATGCTTTTGATAGCCTACGGGTATGCATGCAGCTCCAAACAAAATGCATGTCTAAAGCCTACCTCGAATACCAGCCTGCCTCAAATAAAGATGATGATGATAAATGATTTATGCTAAGCAAGTAGCCTGGATTATTTTATGATTGTTAGTAGACAAACTGGCTTCAGATATCCAACAGAGTGAATATGAGATTGTGCAGTCTTACAGTACTGTAGATGGCTGTGGTTAGTGACATGATGCTGTTAATGGGGAGTTTTACAGTTAGCGCAAATCCTATGTTATTATTTATTTAGTGTACCTATAAGGCTTCAAAAGTGAGGGGGACAACGGCTGTCTCTTCAGCACTGTGTGGGACATATCCCCCACGTCCCCCGTGCCTCCTGCACCTCTGGTTTTATGACATGCCTAAATAATATGTTTATATATCTGTAATCTCATTTCTTTTTTGTCTTTTTCTCACACAGTTCCATACAGGTTTCAGAGGCAGTGCCTGACCAATACTATGTGGTGAACTCCTTGTCTGTGGAAGAACAGCTTGAAGCGGCAAAGAGAGAGATTGCCTGTCTGGAGGAGGAAAACCAAAGTTTGAGACGGGAGCAGTTTAATCTCCAACGTTTCCAGTGTGAGCCACAGTTGATAATGTTTTACACTGGATTTAAAGATTATGACACACTGAAAGCAGTCTTCCTAGCTTTAAAACCCACAGCAGAGTCAATTATTAGATGGAGTCAAATGCAAAGGTTAAATCACAATGAAGACCACATTGTGAAACCGGGGTTCCATGCCCAGCACCTATGTCTCTTTGACCAGTTTTTTCTTTTCCTTTGTCGTGTGCAGCAAGGTTTTTTTGCTGTTGATTTAGCTGTGCGGTTTAGCGTATCACCAACGACAGTCAGTAGGACCTGCATAACATGGGGGAACTACTTGTTCTTCATGCTAAGCACACTGCCAATATGGCCAAGTAGAGAGGCTATTAATGAAATGATGCCACCATCCTTTAAAAGGACATTCCCCAACACACGGGTAGTGCTAGACTGTACCGAGATCCATATTCAAACGGCAAGCTCAAAGGTTCTGAATTCGATCACATACTCCCATTACAAGGGTACCACAACACTAAAGTCATTGATTGGCATTACTCCTTTTGGTTCTATTAGCCTAGTCAGCAATCTGTATGCAGGTTCCATCTCAGATAAAGAAATCACCAAAGAGTCTGGCATTCTCAACCTCTTACAGCCAGGAGACAAAGTCATGGCAGATTAGGGATTTCTTATCAAAGACCTCCTTAGAGAGATATAACATCCACCTTCTGTCAAGATGATGGATGGGGGGCCCTCCCACTAAGGTCAGAGGTCAAATTAAAAATGCGCTGATTCAGGGGGGCGTTACCTTCCAGATCATTCTTGATCACGTGAGGTAGGCGTATCTTATGACGTCATGATGGGGAGGTCTTACTTTCTGCAGGCGTGTCTTATGACATCATACGAAGGGGTGGGGACCGGTCTTGTTTTTCTGGAACTTTCAGCAACATCGGTGTAACTTTGCTTTGTACCTTGAAACCGTAAAAAGTTTAGACTTTTTTTAAAATGTATAAAAGAAGTAATGTTTTTTTTTTTTTTTAATGTATTATTGAAAAATAAAAATAAATTAAAATAAAAGTCTGTAAAGCACAACCTGAGTGTGAGAGGACACAGTGTTGAACAGAATTTTTGTGTTGGGGGCCTGTGCGGCGTGCGTGGCTTGCGAGGGCTCTGAACTCAGGGTTCAAAATGGGGAGGAATCAAATGGGGAGGAATCAAAAATGCCTGTGGGCCGGGTTAGAGGCTGAGTGTACAGGCACAGCAGGGGGTAGGGGTTGAACATTGCACATGCACATGTATGTTGCAAACGTAGGGGCATTCCTTAACCATCAAGTCACGGTACGTCATCAAGGACGAGGTTCGTAAACACAGAGAGGATAAAAGGAGCAGATGCAATCAGGCCCCGGGCAACCTTTTTAAAATTCTCCTTCTCTGCAGCATCAGCGCGCATAGGAGGTGAAACCTAGGCTAGCCATTGTGTGAAAATGGCTGAGCAGATGCAAACAGGCACGGGTAACCTTTTTAAAATGCTCCTTTAAGCCTTATGGCCTGCGATTGAAAGTTCAAGCACAATAGAGGGTAGTGTAGGATTACATACATGTAGCCTATGTTGCAAACACAGACATTCCTTAAGCATTAAGACACGCTGCGCCATCAAGGACGAGGGTCGTACAAACAGAGAGGATAAAAGGAGCAGATGCAATCGGGCCCGGGCAACCTTTTTAAAATTCTCTTTTAAGCCTTATGGCATGCGATTGAAAAGTTCAAGCACAATAGGGGTAGTGTAGGATTACATACATGTAGCCTATGTTGCAAACGTAGGTATTCTTTCAGCATTAAGACACGCTAGGCCATGAAGCGCAGAGGCTCGTAAACACAGAGAGGATAAAAGAGCTAGAGAGAAAGAGCAAACATGACTGAGAGAATAAGTGCTGGCGGCAGTGCTAGCGGCAGTGAGGAAGAGACGCTCACTATTGATATGGATGCTGTTGCGGGGCCGTCTAGCGAAGCAGTCACTCCTCAAAACAGGATTTCTAAACCTGACGAAGGCTTGGCGAACGCTCCGGCAAGGAAAAAACCGAAGCCCATTTTTACCTCCAGATATCAAGATCCTCCTCCCAACGAGTTAGGAGGAAAAGAGAGATGGTGTAATATCATTTTAGGCTACGACTTTCATTTTCAATTGGGGCAACTGAGTCTGTAGACCTATAGTCTACTATGACGGGACAGATCGAGGGGTCTCCTCCAAAGGACCCCATCATTTTGAGATCTTACGACTTTAAAACGTGTCAAGGAATCATCAGTAACTGTTTGAAAGGTAAAACGGAGGGAGAAGAGAGTATCTCTGCGGTGTGGTGCTCTGTACCTACAAATGATGAGAACGTGTATATCAGGTGTTTTTGTTGCCTGAAGAATGAAGCTCCGCCGTCTTTCATTACACTCTCTCGTCAAATGGGTGAGGATAAGGAAAAGGCTACAGTGTAAATTGTGATTAGTTCACTTTACTTAAAAAACTGTGAAAACCTGTTGTCTTAGAAAAAGTAAGTAAATTAACTTGGTAAAGTTTGTTGTACTGTATATTATATAATATTCTGAGTTGTAAGTTCATACGAAAGTTGTTGTTACTCACACACTCACAAACACACACACACATCCATATGTACATGTATACAGACACACACACATTCAACAAAATGTAGTCATTCAAACTAACTTGAGCTTCAAACTAACTTGCTTGCTTACTTAAAGATTATTAAGTAATTATTCCAGTTGTTAATACAACTTATATAGCACATTAACTTCCACAATTTTGCATTGACATAGAATGTAATGCTAAACTGTTTTCATTCAAATAATGACAAGATTTACCATAAACATTACAGAGTGTGCACCCTGCATGTATGAAACTCAGGCTTTTAATACACATTTTTAGTTTGTGCAGAAGGTGATGTTGGAGTTAGCATTAAGGGGTTGCATGAGAAATGTATGTTAGATTGTGTAAAATACCCTATAGGGTTTATAGGCATATTAAGGCCTGCATCTGCATAATCTATCTTTAATAATCAATTTTTCAGATTTTTCATAAAGCCAGATTGTATTTGAGTATATACTGTAGACATATCAGCCTCACTACTTTAACTAAAGCAAACATTTTATATTCAACAGTTAATATTGAGATTGGATGTCAGTTGTCAATAAAAGACTGCGTCGTTACATTCCTTGTGTCACTGATTCCTTGTGTCATTATCTTCTGCCTCACACATTCTTTATACATACATAGCACCGAACCCTCATTATAGCCGCAAAATGAACACGGAATTCCACTAAACGTAGCATTCTACCTTGTTTTGAAGGGACTGGTTGTTTTTGAATGGTCTGGCACTTGCCTAAAGCTAGCCTCTAGTGTGAATTTGGTGAGGTTTCACGTGTACTCTTCAGTTTAGAGATTGAGGCGTCTGATGCTCTGTGTTTCCGTGTGATAGTGAGGCCTTGCTGTTCCGGACAGTATTATTTGGCGACCTTCAACATTTTATCCATTCCTACTTGTGATAATAAACTGTATAAAACAATAAACTCTCTCCTTTAATCCTTAATAATACGCCTAATAAGGCTCATTTCCATTGGAGTGACCGACGCCGGAGAGTGACCGATACAACGCAAGCGTGTTTGATTAAGGAACGTCTGAACTGTCTATCCCGCCGCATGTTGATAGCTCCTGGAGTGGCAGATTGTGCCCTGATTTTCGTATGTTGACAGTAGGTGCAACGCTGACTTGGACTCAGTTCGTCTTGAGAAGGGAAGTTATGGTTCCAATCTGTTAATCCCCTGCCGTGCCACCGTCTAAATGATTTGCTATAGCTATGCACTCACTGCCACTGAATTGTTCTGTTATGATTCCCCTGTAGCTGGAGGCAGAGCTTCGAGCCACTACACTGCTGCAATTGCAAAGGCACGTTCGCGGTGCTCGGGACTGCGCGACTCTACCTACGCAAGAACGTGACGTCACTGATCTGCATCCCACGGATTTCGGACACTTAATAGGCCATTTGAGAGTGGGTTGGTGCCATCTTTTTGTGCTTTGTGTCTGGACTTTTAATTTACTGGTCGGCAGAGGTCGCCGACCATACGTAGGCTACTCATTTTATCTTGTGCAGGACTGTTATATGAGTTGGGCTGGGGACATCAGGAGCGGTCTGTTGCCACCTGCTGACCTTTGGTTAATTGCCTTCCCTGCCCTCCTCTGGTGTGGAATGAAATCACTGTGATGTTGTTGGCTTGATGAATTGATGGATTTTGTGGATTTTATGTGCTTTAACCTGTGATGTGCCAATGAATGCTGTGTCTAGTCACCTAACCTTGCTGTGGGTCTGCATGAAAAAAATGGGTTTTGGTTCTCTAGCCTATGTTTGTTAGTCGGGGGAGTGTTTCCAACAGTCCTGTATCTATTTTGTTTGTTTAAATAAACTTTTGTGGTAAATTAGTAAATCTAATGTGTTGCCTGTGTATTGGTGGATTTGGTTGTATTGAGCAGGGGAATAGCCTCTCGGCACGACACACAAACAAGACATTTGTTTGTTTACTGATATTTCTCATGTTTTCATGCTGATGCATTCAGAGTGGCCTAAAGAGAGAGAAGGAAAGGAGCAAAAACTGACTTAAAAAGTGTCATAGCTTAATCAACAGTGCAGTTATTTTGGTTGAATATTGTTTACATGATCACATGGAGCCATGGTAATATAGCCATACAAAGGCCTACTCAGAAAGCAAACCAGACATGTAAATGTTGCACATCCCCAAGTTTTTGAATATTTGCTAAGCTTTGGCCACAATATTTGGACTTTTTTTCTATACCAATGCACACATTTGTGTTTATGATATGATAGTTATTAGTTGTGATTTATTCAACCCTCTTAAAAAAAGAAAACATTAATATGTGTTCATGAATTTGTACATATAATAAAAAGGAAGGAACGGATTTAAAATTACGGTATTTTATTTTAAAATATAGCTGAAAGCAGCAATGTGGGGGCCAAGCAGTTGAGCAGGAGTTGTCATGGCAACCCAATGTTGTTACATTATACACACACCCAATTAACCCCCCATCCCACACACACACATATACACAGATAAACCTCCTCTCCCACACACCCCAATAGCTCCCCACACATACGCATGCCTCAAACATCACCAAATGTATTAAAGGCCCTCAGGTTGTAGTCACAAGTCCACATACCATGTTTGGTGTCGATACGAGAAAGTGTTGATAATTATAGTGCCTCTAGTGGTCAAATGTCACTAAATATATTGAGCGTCTTCAGGATGTGGTCCCGAGTTCTTGTACCAAATTTGGTGTCGATACGAGAAAGTGTCGCAAATTATAGCACCCCTAGTGGTCAAAGGTCGCAAAATTGATTGTGCATCCTCAGGATGTGGTCACAAGTCCATGAACCAAGTTTTGTTTTGATATGTCAAAGCATTGCTGAGACATGACCTAATCTTGTGTTACTCTAGCGCCGCCCTAGTGGTTGAAGGTCACCAAATTTATTGTGTCCTCAGGATAAGGTCCCAAGTCCATATACTAAGTTTGGTTTCAATACGTGAAAGCATTGCTGAAATATGAGCCCACTTCCTGTGATAATAGCGCCACATAGTGGTCAAAGGTCATCAAATATATTGAGCTTCTTTCTAATTGGGTCCTGAGACCATGTACTGAGTTTGGTGTTGATACGCGAAAGCTTTGCTGAGATATCACTTCACTTCCTGTTTTGTGGCTTCGCTGCCAAACTTGATTGGTTACCACGGGCGACGGGTTATCAATATGGCTCCAAAAAGCAATGCATTTGTGAGTCATGGTCTGAAGATCATCTGTGCCAAGTTTCATGAAAATCGGATGAACTTTGTGACCTGTGAAAACTTTTAAGTTATATTGATTAAATCCAATATGGCGGCCGGATCAATTATGTTCACGTCACAAAATCACATCTGTCATCCTTAGGGCCTCCGACAGACACCACTGGTACATTAACATTAACATTAACAGACACCAATAGCAAGTTTTAATTTCAAACACATTACCCGTTACAGGCCAAAATGTAATTTTGCTAAGTATAGCGCCACCTATAGGTCAAAAGTCACCAAATTTATTGAGCCTCCTCCGTATTGAGTCCTGAGCCCATGTACTGACTTTGGTTTTGATACGTTAAAACTTTACTGAAATATTACTTCACTTCCTGTTTGATTGATTGGTCGTGACAGGCGACTTGAATATGGCTCCAAAAAGCAATGCATTTGTGAGTCATGGTCTGACGGTCATCTGCGACAAGTTTCGTCAAAATCGGACAAACTTTATGACCTTTGATTCCTTTTAAGTGTTTTTGATTAAATCCAATATGGCGGAAGATCCAACATAGCGGAAATTGACGTCATGGGGTGCGTTGAGTTCGGCCTCATCCAAGGATTCCAAGTATACCTCAATTTGTATGGTTGAAACTTTAAGCGCATAGATGTAATGCAAAATCTGACACATTGGGGGCGCTAGAGCACTTGACATGAAACTTAGTTAAATTAATCATATGACTATACCGAATCAATGTGCCAAATTTCCCAACTTTTTACTGTATGGTTCAATGGCAAATGAGCGTTTCGTTATAATAATAATAAGAAGAACACATAGAATCACTATGGGTTGCCTCGCAGCTTCGCTGCTTGGCCCCCAAATACATTTTGATGTATTTCTGCCTATCCCTGAGTCCAGTTAAAACCGCTTTACTAAATGCCAGTCTAGATGAGAAAATATGGGCCAATATCGGGTCATTTTATCATAATATCTAAACGCCAGCTCTTTACTTTTTAATGCTGTAATAAATCCATTATCTAATATCTCTATTCCACAATGTAGAACACAATTACCGATTTATCACACTAATCCAGAAACATATCAGAAATATGACTAACTATTGTAGGAAATGGGATACTGCATTATATAGGCTACTGAAACCTTAATAGTGAACACCATTAGAAATAAAACTCTGTGTAGACAGTACATGGCCCATAGCCTAGAAATCTAGACGGGTCCCTAGTGGCAGCAAATTACATTTTAATGTGGGTCTGGCTCGCCAGGCTACATGGCCCACCCATGTATGTACAGAATTGTTGATTAAAGGCATACTCCTCCGTGCACATTTACGTAGTCACATATGTTGGGAGGCACATGACACCCTCGCATGCCGCGTTGATGACTCCTATGCACCCGGCGCGTGCTTAGGACACTGACGCAAGACTATATTTGGGCCCTAACACAGTCATCATCCCAGCCTGGTTAGCTCAGTTATCTCAGTTGACATTGAGATCTGGACTGGGTCTGGATAAGGTTCATTCACCTGCCATTTCCAAGGGGCATCACCAATGGACGCTGATCAAAATGCCAGGTTTCAGGAACACTAGAAATGGGAGTGAAAGGCCTCTTGGCTAGACAGACCTGCAGAGCGAATTCAAATTTGCCAAGGGTTTGTCTAGGTTCTCCAAGGCTATTATCATCCCCCACATAGACATAAATCTGAGTTTTCTTAGTGGGATACCATTTACATGACTCTCCCACCCATCCCCCCTTCACTTTAATGGACATTAGGTTCACGGTCACGGCAACAAGGAAGCCAGAGAGATGCAGAGAGCAAAGACCAAATTCAAGGTTGAGATTATTGGATTCTCACCTCACACAAATAGGCCATACTCGAGCCGAGGTATGAGAAATCAATATCTAATATGTGGCTTGGACCTTCATAATAAGGAATCACTATAGTTTTGATGAGAAAAAAAAAAAAGCACCATTTTGTTTTTTGCTTTTGAAATGATACTGGGCTGAGGCAAAAAAGCCTATTGCTTTATTAAGGATAGTTCAGCCGCTATGTCTCTCTGAATTAGATTTCTTAGCCCTGGAAATGAAATTGATCTGCTTATTGATTTGAAATGGCCTGTTGTCAAGACATACTGTGTTTTGGGAAGAAACCGTAGTCTGTGTAGAAGGCCAGAGATCTTTCCTATTCAAAGATTTCCCCTTTCATTCAGATGATGAAATTATTTGGGGATGTCCTTACACGTGTTTAGATTTCTCCAGCAAATATGTATTAGCATAATCCCTGTAGCATGTCACCAACAGAAGGGATCAAACTGGTCTGGGCTTTAATGTGGAATTAATGCATATCCTGCATCCAATCATGGCCAAGAGGTCCTTGACAGCTGACTGAATATAAACACCATCTCTGTGATACCTACTGGGATCGGTCTGATGTGATAGGATCACGGAATTAAGAGGTGCTCTGGTGTGCCTCTGCATCACTCTGCAGGAGTAAAAAGCAAACCAACATCTGTGCTTGAATACATATGGCACATTTGTAACAACATGAGGACACCAATTAAGTTTAAAATGACATAGTCCAACTATTTTTAAGCCTATAATATGATTGCAGCTTTTAGACATTTCAAACCTACACACAACAAAAAACTTCATTAGAGATAATGAAGGGGAAATAGCTGGACATAGCCTAGACTGGAGCCTACGTAGGGCAACATGTAATACGTAATTGGCAACAATTAATCGACTATGTGATTATTGTACCCCAAATCAGGGTTCTCCTCCACATATTTTTTGATGTACCAACAAGAAATGTGAGCCTTCAACTTTTCTTCCACAACAAAGTCCATGGCGGCCTGCAAAATGACAGAAAAAAACGGTTTGTTTCTGAAAACCCAACACGCTTGTGGGCCTATTGAAGCCTCCTGAAACTGAATATCACTGTCACCAGGCCAGCTTTACCTTAGCAAGGTGTGCTGCAATACCTTGGGCCCGGAATGACTCAGGAACATTGGTTGACATTAGATTTACTTCTCCGTCGCCGGTTAGATTGTACCGCAGGGTGGCGTAGTCATGAGTGCCTGATTGGAATACACGACATTTATTTCTTTTTTTTTTTTTTTACTCACAGTGGGTTTATTACTTTGAAAACGCGTAGGCTATAGCCTCGCGTGTACGCTAGATTCCAGGGAGGCCTATGCATTTAGGCCACGGACTATATTTGGTGCTATCGCCCAGATTGTGCCTCAGCCAACGAGGCAATGGCTTTTACTCTTACCAGCTGTGTTCAAGCTTACAGTAAAACACTGTGCAGCTCTGTCGTGTTTCACTGTTGGGATTTTCTCGGCGACGCTAACACTGTTCCACATTCTGCCCGTCCTTATTAAACCCGTGAAAACTGGATTGTATTCACAAACACGATTCCACAGAAAAGACATTTCGATGTGTCAAGTCTCCCAGACCGACGGCAACCGGACGACGACCCACATGAAAGAAAAGTGCCACTGCCAGGTCATCATTAGGTGGCGCCATAGACCATATAGCCTACAGTCTATGGGTGGCGCAGTACTGCAACATATGATTTGTCAGTATAGGCTAAAAACTGGAATGATGAGGTTGTAGGCCTACTGAAAAGCTCAAAACAGAAGTCTTACATAGACAAAGACATTTATTTTTTGCGCCATTGTTATTATTACAGTAATATCAGTATCAATATCAGTAATAGGCCTACCATTTTTTTAATCATGTCAACACCACAATACCTAT
The DNA here is from genome assembly GCF_017589495.1 of Alosa alosa. Classification (NCBI taxonomy): domain Eukaryota; kingdom Metazoa; phylum Chordata; class Actinopteri; order Clupeiformes; family Clupeidae; genus Alosa; species Alosa alosa. The sequence goes on from NC_063194.1 coordinate 1,367,219, forward strand.
GCAATGTCTATGATCCAAACCTCTCAATAACATGTCATCAACTCACAATACTAGAACCTCTCTTGACTTTTCATCATACATCTTAAGAAAGTCAGTTAACATGCTGCCCTTGGAGCTGATGTAAGTCCAAGCACTGTGTAATCTGTCATTTACAGGAGTGTAGTGGTAAAATAAGAGGTGGGAACACTATAAATTCTGTGATCACGGTAAGGTGGACTGTACCATATGCTGTATCAGATCAGATCAAGGCATTCAGAACATGTTTGATGATGGTGGAGGTTGTCCAACTCCAATGTTCATAACAATATCAGTGGTATTAAATGGTTCCTAGAGTGTTGACGAGAGTAGGCCTACATATTGTGAATGTGGATAATACAGTGTGATTTTTGAAGGTTATAGGTTGCAATTGGTGAATAAACTCTTTTGATAGGTGGAAACTCTTTCTGAAAATTCAGAGTTGGATAAACTGCATTTACTTGCGTTTAGCCTCCATTACAGCCCTGGTCATTTATCATATGGCTCATGTGACTTCTGTTGTGCCCATGTTATAAATCCTGGTCCAAAGCGGTAGCACTGTTCTGCACTCCTGCGGCCATCACTGAGAAGACGAAGTTTGGAAAGAATGCACGGGCGTAGATCACTGCTTTCGAAATGGAGCGGGCCAGGACAACTTCTTTCTTCTTGGTGCTCAACGTTTTCACAATCTCGGCGGCCATATGCTCAGGGGCAATGCCAAGGGAAAAGGCTACAACGAAACAGAAAAAGAAAGACGCAAAGCAACTTAACAATGACATTTTAACTTCATGCATTTCCCAGTACTGTTCATCCTCTTCCTCCCAATTTCTTACTGCCACCTGCGTGCGTGGGTTAATATTAGGCAAAAAATTCTTCCAAACAGTAGAGTATTAGGCTGTTTGGACATTTTTCCAACCAGCCTAATATACAGTTAAACAAACGCATCATCTTTCTAGCATCCTCTAGGAATATGACTATCAATCAAAGCTGCAGGGCTACAAAAATGACTCACAAATCGGACTCTAGACTTGTCGGTATACCTTTCCTGGAAGATACTGGGGCGGGGGTCTCCTCTGCTGGGGTGGAGGTCTCCTCTGCTGGGACGGGGGTCTCCTCTGCTGGGACGGGGGTCTCCTCTGCTGGGATGGGGGTCTCTTCTGTTGGGGGCGGAGAGCTGATGAAGGTGTGGCTGATGGTGCTCACAGAGATGCCATACTCCTGAACCTCGGCACGCAGACAGTCAAAGAAAGCCTGCACAGCATGCTTGGAAGCAGCGTCTGCAGATCAGGAAAGACTCAATTACGTCACCATTAATTCACCATTCACTCAAGTTTTCCTCCGCATGCCATGCATCAGTTATTAAGTATTAATCTAGTTACCGAAATGCAAATATCAGATTTTAGAGACAGTCCCTTGATTGTGATAGTGTCTGGTCTGTGCCTTTCCATTTCAAGTCATGCATAACATTACCTGCACGTAGGTATCATACTTAGACATACAAATCTCAAGTGGGTACTGTTTCTAAATGACAGGACATGGATGACCTGAAATGGATGTGATATGTCTCATCTGCTCCTAACATATTCTTACATGTGGTGCGGAATGGCAGTGCCAGCTTCCCCTGGATGCTGTTGATTAGCAAAATGTGTCCGCTCCTCCTGGAGATCATGGATGGTAAAATACCTACACAATGAAACAGAAAATGCATCCATACTGTTTTGTCATCAACTTTTAATCATCTTTGTCTCAGTTTCATATCAAATTTTACATTGGTTAATGCAATATTTACAGCAATTTACAGGACAGCTAACTGTAATACAGTTAATTCAGATAATACAGGTCATTTGTGCCTTTTTGTGTGAAAAAATGGGTACCATAATTGCTTTTTGTGGCTCCAAAGACTTTAACCAATAAAGAAATGATTGCATGGTGAACACTACCCATGTCCACTCACTGTACAGCAGGGTTGTGCACAATTCGAATTGCAATTCTGCTTCCTGTTTGCTACCTCAATTGAAATGCAAGTGAAATTCAAGAATTGAATTGGAATTTAAGAGCCAGTTTCAATTCAATTCTGGAATTTTGCACAAGCCTGCTGTAGAGAGTCACTGCCTACCATCAAACTGGGCCTAAGGCTACAAAAGCGAGCTGTGTAAACTGATCAGATGCTATATTACCTTTGGCCAGAGTAATGGGTCCAAAGTAGTTAATGTCCATGATGGCCTTATCCATCTCCAAAGACAGATCCTGCACAGGAGCTTTCACCTTCATGCTGCCGTTGATGATGAGAACGTCCAGGCAACCGTAGCATTCCAACACCTCGGAGATCACATCAGGTAGTTCCTCCATGTCACTGAAATCTAGCAGTACCAGTTTGGAAGGGAAAGTCTACAGATTGGTGGAACAGGTAATGACAAAAGTAGTTAGGAGATTCTAGACTGTTCTAGCCATCCAGTAATTCATCGGCCATTTTGTCATTTATGCATTAAATAAGAGCAGGTCAGACATTTCAACAGTATGTTTCATTTAATTATAAACATGAAGGTTATCATTTAGTCAGTTCATCTCTCTCAGACCCAATAAAACCCAATGTAAATTCATATATTTGAACAAAGGTGAGAAAAACAGTTTAATTCTGCTATGTGTTTTAAATATATAGGGTGGCTCCAGACTCACCACAGTGGGGTCACAGTTATTAGCCAGCTGCTCAGCGAGAGTATCTAGCTTCTCCCAGCTTTTCCCACAGAGGACCAACCTGGCACCTCCCTTGTGAAAGACCTTGGCACACTCTGCAAAACAGTGAGTCTGAATGTGAAGGGTGACTGACTGACCCCAGTCCAGTATCTCAATGTATCCACAGTAGGAAAATTACAATATATGGTCTTTTGGGCCCCCATCGTCGACTTCAAGGCAACACTGCCTGGAAGGTGCTAGGGTTAGGGTTAGGCAAGGCAGCGCTGCCTTGAAGTCGCTGGTGGCTGTGCTCAAAACATGGTCAAGCGAAAATGACAGTCACACTTTCTGAGAGCCATTACCATTTCCTAGTCCAGACAAGGCGTCTGTAATGACCACGACTTTGTTCCGCACCGTGGTTTTGGACATTAACCTGAGCACCGTGCTGTACAGGTAAATGATCCCGGCTGTTACCACGACCACCGCCGGCACAAGCAGCACAGTGGTCCAATCCATCCCCTCCGACCAAAAAAAAACATTCCCTCTTTATTACAGTGAAATGAGCAACATGTAGTACAATACATTATTTTAACATAAAAAGCTACATTAGAGGGAAGAGTAGATACCCAAAATTGACCATAACCTAATATTAACAACAAACATCAGAGGGTAACCATTAACCTAAAATGTTGATCCAAATGTAAACTCTGTTAATAATAATAATGTATAGGCCTAACATAGTAAGATATCTGATAATTAATACTTACCAAAAGAACATCCTCCATTATGATAGCTGTTCTGGACCCTTGAAACTTAAATGTATTTGTACTGCTTCAGGAGATTTAATCTATAAAGAGAGAATATGATTAATTCTCATATACCAGATGAAGCATATCTCAAGAAAGTCATACCACATGATTATATATATTATGCTATACTGCCCATGTAGTTGTTTACACAACAATGCTAGGAGGATAATAGTAATCACAACAAAATAGACATGTTTAAGCTTTCACTACAGTATCACTGTAGATTTCAAACATCAGAACAATACATGCAGCTTAAGAACAAGTTTTGGTTTTCATCCATGCAGTCGTAGTTCACCATCTATCCTTGAAGCAATTCTAAATATACAGTAACCTACAACTAGCTGCCTATTTACAGCAACTAGCAGGGCTTAGGGAACTTATTTCCATTTTCAATTTAAAGCTGAACACATTTGCTTCAGAAATCAAAACTGACAGAAGCCAAAGAAGCCACTATCCCAAGACCTCCAGCATAACAAGCAATGACCAAATATATTTTACTCTAATGCACAAAACTCTGAGCTGCAACTCTTCACCACAAAAGCCCATCCTAGGTTGTTTGCGGTCACTGAAGTTGTCTACTAACATTCATGTTAACTGTAACATCTTTCACCGAGCATGAAAGCAGGACATACTGTGTGCGCTACTGGTACAAATACCTTCTTGATGTCCAGGAGTCAGGGCTGCCTTCACCCGTAATCTCCCCCCTAGCTGCCCATTTTCCAGACAGCAATAGACCCACAGGGCAGTGCTGTGGGACTGGGGGTCTTTTAATAGCACACAGCTGACTCAGTCATGTTCCATGTATGTTGTGCACATGGCAAGGCTGAAGCAGAGAAGGGGGTTAGTGGACACCGGGTGTCACATTTCTTAAGGCATGGTTTTTGAGAGGCCAGTGTTTTTTGAATGCAGCATAGTTCTCTATGTTCTTGTGTACGCAGTGTGACGGGATGCTGTGATGGATAATCGCAAACATGGCATTTGGCATACTTTGAAACAGGAAAAAGTAGAACAAATATCTATAAACAAAGTGTAGGCCTAATTATTGTGTATGCTACCCTATCCAAGAAACTGAATAGTAAAAGTAGGCCTACACACACAAACACACACACACATAATTCTTTGTTTTTAGACATTTGGTTAAAGACATAGGTATATTTCCTATGTCTTGTCATTCTTCCTTCAGTATAATCTGCAGATGATGATCTATATTATAGACAGGGCTAGCCTAACCTAAACTGATGAGTGTCCAGTGGCACAAGTCAAATTAGGCCTAATGAATGAGAACTGATAAACAACTAAGAAATGTGGCCAGTTAAATTAATTGTGTTTTTGGAAATAGCCTAAGTAATATCTTGGCTTAATCGAAAGAATTCAAGGCTACTTTATTTTCATGAATGGAAACATGATATCATATCATATCTCTACCCATCAAATTACAATTTGAGGAGACGAGGCTACAAATCAGCTGTTTTGCAGAGCTCTCCTTGAGCATGCGCGCTTTTTTCATACATTGGAAAGCCCGTAGCAACATCATGGAATTCGTTCACTCAATTTACAGGAAAATGTTGCCTTAACATTACCTTGCTCTCTTGATCCCAACTTTATTTGCACCAGTGAATCCCAGCCTTGTCGAAATCTATTTAGCTTAGCTTGCAAAAAAGGGTTTTCTGTTACCTGGGAAATTGAGCTGGACCTCTCGAGGCTGACTCGCACTCCAAACCTAGTTCTGCACTCGTGTGGGAAAATGTCGGATTTTGAGGAGTTTGAGAAACAACTAAGCGAAAATCGGCAAGGTGATTTTGTTATTTAAATTATCCCATCATGTACATTTATATTCGTCGGTGTTTATGGGCGAATTTATTATTTGACCCCAGTAGCTATTGACTACAAAGCTAGCTATTGCGTTTGTTAGTTGGTTCGTAAAATGACGTAAGGTATCGTTATCAGCTAACTGAACCTAATATGATTTCCAATGGATTGACGACCAGCTATGGGTAAATTTTGTTTGGTTAAAAGTAACTCTTTTCTGCTGTTCTGTCTGCAGCGGTGGCTAACTAACCTCATCGATAGCATAACGTGATCTTCATAAACCCAAAAACTTGCCGCTAATTTAGCCAGCTAATTTGTAAACTTGCTGTAGCCTACTGCTGCGGATAAGCAAGCTAATCTGTGCTAACTATAGTTCATACCAGCATCCTACACGAGACTGACCTGCCAGTCGGATACATGGTGGATGTAGGCTACATGTCATATGACAGCTATTGTGTCCTATATTGACTAGTAAATGAGCGACACCTATAGTGTACCTTGGTATAGCCCAATGCCATTTTATGAATGAAGTTGATGTTAACATTACAACTTATGAGTTATCGGTTGGATAAGTTAGCCAACTTTAGAAATGTCAAATATAGGCTACCATACGTTGTCGTAGCCCATCCTAGTTATGGCATCTTTTAATGTTGGAAGTTCGTAGTCCTCTCGCTAAGCCCCCAGTGTACTATCACATAATTACAGCTAGTCTGTCCACAAGATGCGAATGCAAAGACATTAATTGAAACAAGTTATCAATTTATCAGCATGGAATGTTGAGAATTATATTCTAACCGTAACCAGAGTTCTTCTCGTTCATAATTTCATGGGCTTTTAAAATAAAGACGACTTCCTCTCTTGTGTGACCTTTTAGAGAGAGAAAGGGAACGGCACAAGAGAAGGAGCCGAAGCAGTTCACCCAGCCGCAGCGACAAGCACCGAAGCTGGAGCAAAGACCGGGGCAGTCGCAATCGGGATAAGCGCAGTCGCAGCAGGGACCGCAAGAGCCGCAGCAGGGACCGCAAGAGCCGCGACAGGAGGAGTAATTCCAGGGATCATAAAAAGCACAGGTAGGTGTTGCTGCCCACTCCATAAGTACTTGTGTAATAGATTAACCTTTCCTCCTTAGCTTTCTCTGTATTTGTCAGGTCAGCATGCAGTGTTATTTCAAGGTGTTGCTGTTTTTATAGTTATTCTCCACGGAGAACAAGGAAGAAAAAGACATACAAGTACTGGGATATGCCTCCTCCTGGCTTTGAACACATCACTCCCATGCAGTATAAGGCCATGCAAGGTGACTCTGTTTCTGCTAACTTTTTAATGGAAGCATGTTGTCCCATGGTATCCTCAGACACATTTTAAAAGTAATTTGTTAACTTAAGCAGTTGTAATTGGATAATAATCACAATCACATAAATATAGTGATGTCTTCACTCTATGGAGGCTGCCTTGGAATAAAAGTGAGAGCACACATCACTGTAAAGTGCATTGGAAGGTGCCCCTTAAGCAAAATTGAGAAATGGGGAAGGGGGGGCACAGAATGTCAGGGTGCCATGCATTTTTGTATTCTTTCAGCTAAGTGACCTTAAACATACTTTTTTCACCTTCAGCTGCCGGCCAGATCCCCACAATAGCGTTGCTGGCAACCTCCAGCACAAGCGGAGTGTCTGTCACACCCACACAAGTGCCCGTTGTGGGCAGTCAGATGACCAGACAAGCCCGACGCCTCTATGTTGGCAATATTCCTTTTGGTGTGACTGAGGTAAGCCCGGAGGATTAGTCATCCTCTCTAGAGAAAAAAGGCCCAACTCACAGTAAACTTAAAAAAAAATGTATGGATTGTTTTGTGCTATAAGCACTGTGAGGGGACTCCAGAGTGTTGGCTGTTTCCAGGCTAAAGGGTCGTTCACACCAAGAATGATAACTATAACAACAAAAATATCGTTTTAGCTAATATTAATGACAACGTCCACAACTAAACTATAACTATAACGACATGAAGAACGATATAGTTGGGGATCACTTTCAGACCAATTTTGAGAACAATAAAAAGCTGACAGCCAATCAGAATCCATAAAAAAAAATTCCAACACATTCATCAACACAAAGAGAGTATTTTCTTATCGTTGGTCAGTGTGGATGCTTTTATCGTATGAATATAGTTATTGTTATAGTTATAGTTCCTGGTGTGAATGGCCCTTAACTGTCGAGACAATGCCCCTGGTCTTCATTTGTGTTTTCAGGAGTCCATGGCAGAGTTTTTTAATGCCCAGATGCGTCTGGCCGGCCTCTCCCAAGCCCCTAGTAGCCCCGTGCTTGCCGTGCAAATCAATCAAGACAAGAATTTTGCATTTTTAGAAGTAAGCCTAGCCTTAGTCTCTATATACCTGATTTGATGGCTTATGTAACAGAAATGCTAAGGAAATTCTATTATTATTCAACGTATGGACTTAATTTAATGTTTTTGTCCCTAAAACAGTTCCGCTCTGTAGACGAAACAACCCAGGCCATGGCATTCGATGGAATCCCCTTCCAGGGCCAGTGTCTAAAGATCAGACGACCACATGATTACCGCCCCCTTCCAGGGATTGCAGAGCAGCCAGCTTTTCATGTTCCAGGTTAGCTCTGCAGTTCTGAAGCCAGCTTTTAGGCTTTAGCTGTCAGATCAGCAGGATCCCTTTCAATCAGGGCTTTGCACATCGAAAAAGATATTAGCGTGACTGAATTTTGTGCCATCTTCAGAGCTATGAGCTATGTCATGCTTAATGCAGTGATTGGTGATGAGCTACATCAGTGTTTCTCAAACGTGCTCAGACTCAAACGTGTAATTGGACCACTTAACCAATAAAAAAAAAAATCGCAGACCACCTAGCTAAAAAAAAAAGTAGTAGACCTACTTTCACAGTATATTACACAATAGGCCTACTCACCTTGCTTATTGTGTCAGAGAATTCATATGATTTAAACTGGCGTAGTTTACATAGGCATGTTGCTGAACTGTTTGGATTTACATACACGTTGGTTCAACATTGCAAACAAATCTATATTATATTTTACCATGTCTGCTCGCGGACCACTTGGGATAGCTTGCGGACCACACTTTGAGAAACATTGAGCTACATCACAGCTCCATAATCAAAGTAGCTTCCAGTTATTCTCAGTCGCTTTGGTACAGTCTAATCTAATTTCCCAAAATGTTTTTTTCAACCTCCACACAATAGTCACTTGCACGTTAATGTTCTTTGAAGCTGATAATTCAATTGCATCATATCCTCTTTAGAATGACCTTTTTTGATTTAAATATTACTTTACCTCCCCCCCCCCCCCCAGGCGTTGTATCCACAGTGGTTCCAGACTCACCACATAAACTCTTCATTGGAGGCCTACCCAACTATCTTAATGATGATCAGGTACATACAAGCCTTCTCTGTCACCAAGCTACTGATTTTGACATGCCCATGCACTTATTTTAGCTCAAATAGCATTAAGATATACATATTTTTCCCATTTTGTTAATATGAACTAATACATTGTGAACACTTGTTTATATTAATAATGTCAATGTGTTTTTGCGAAGAACATTTCTGAAAGCAGGCTTACTTTTGGTTTACTTGCACTTCTGACGCCTATGGATTTAGCCAATCAGTATCTCCACCCCCCCACCCCCCCATATCATATAGATCTTTATTGACATAAACAACTCAACAACATATCTCAATAACCTACTAATAATGCCAGCTAACAGAGCTTGATTTAGGGAAGCTTTTGGAAGCTATTGTAGCGCTAATGTTTAAGTAGCATCAAGCAGCTTGTCACAATGGTTGTTGTGAAAGAATTGACAAAGTCATTGAAAGACTGAGTTGCAAAGCCAAAAATGGAAAGATCAGTAGCATTCACCATCACATGATATTTCATTGGCATGGTTCTGTTAATCACTTACAAAGTATTTTCACAGCATGGATGGTTGTATTACTCTTGTAGTTTAACTTCTTAACACGTTAATTTACACAGTCTTAATAAACATAAAAAAGTTATATATATATATATATTTATATATAAATTAACATTCCCATCTTATGCTAGCTTTATGTAGCATGTAGAGAAACTTGGACAATATAAGTACATTGAGCATGACATATTTTTAAGGTTGCTTTTGGGTAATGTTTTTTTGGATATAGAAGGATACCACTATATTGATTATATGTGTTCATTTTTAACAAATGTTCCATTTCCAATCCAGAATTGTAGTTGACTGAATTAATTTGGGTAGGTTAAGTAAATAGCTTTGTCATATACCTTTGAGAAACACCTTTATTAAATTAATGTGTAATTGGTCAGACCTAAACAACGACATAAAACACACTGTACTTCATATTAACCTAACTCTCATGAAATGGATGGGGGATTGTCATGTTGTCTGCAGTTCACATGTAATCCTGTGATTGGAGACGTCATGTTTAAAACAGTCAGAGTTAGTGACAAGAAAAGAAAATGGACGTCAATGTTACCCTGGTGTGTGATCATTTTCCTTCTCCTTTGTCTCTTGCAGTCACTGCTACTGCTTTGATACTCACAGCTCTTTCATTTTTGTTCCCCCACTCTGTCCCCAGCTAGGGGCCTGTAAGATCGTTCTAAGTCTCCGCTCTTAATTTGTTCAGTAGTACTGACCTACTGCTGCCATGCCAACATGTAACACAAGGCAAGTAAGACATTCCGTTTTTCACACGGATACACCTCTAAAGCCAGCAGGTCCCCTTCCCTGGCTGCTTTCCTTTCCCATTTCTTTCTTGGAGCGCGATAGCGACCCAAAATGAGCTTAGTTTGGGGTTGGGGGTGACGGGAAGGGTGACGGGTTATTGGGTTAGGTAGCAGAAGAGTTGGGTGACCGGGCGATTTGGATGGTTAGGAGAGACCATCAGGGTTTAAGGGCCGTCTTGAATTGGTAACCATAACGTTGAGGTTTAAACTCTAGGTTCTCTTCCTTTACTGATTGAGACAGGTAAGATATTGCTTCCCTAAACGCTCATGCATTATGACCCTGATATGATACCTAGAGGCTTCTGCTCTGTCTGAATTGGGGTCTTAGAGTTGGTCTTGTTCAGCAACTGCTGACAATGAAAATAATGCTTCCCATGTACAGTATATCAGCCAGGATTTTAACCTTGGTTGGTGGGAAAACAGTAATTCTGCCAAGGTTTCATATGCAAAGTGATGTGTATGTTCTTCAATTTGTACTGTGAATTAATTTACTGTTACTATTACTGCTAACTTGCTATCAACATGGACAATATGTTTTTTGTTTTTTTCCATGTAAGCAAAGTTTGGACCCCAAAGCAATTTCATCTTTCAGTTTTATTTGGTCACATGAAGATGATGGTACATTTGTCAGGGAATTAATTAAAACCAAATCTTCATGCACTTTTTCCTTAAGGGGCTCGCAAGTTAACACCTAGGTGAACTCCTCCTTGAAGCAGTACAGCACAGAGCACAGTATTTGTTTTTTTGCCATACCACCTTCTGCACAGCTCCAAAGCCATCTCACTTCTTGATTTACCTTCTCATAGATTTGAAACAGACAGCATAGCATGCAGACATTCGGCCTGCGCTGGCATCCCCCGTTCTAACAAGCTCTCCCCTGCTCTTACCTGTGCAGGTTAAGGAGCTCTTGACATCATTCGGTCCTCTCAAAGCTTTCAACCTTGTCAAAGACAGTGCCACATCACTGTCCAAAGGTTACGCTTTCTGTGAATATGTCGATATCAGCGCCACCGATCAGGTAAGTATGGCAAGCACCACAGGCAAACAAGTTCACACTTCCATTTTTTTTACGGGCCTGTTCCTGAAGTTGACCTTTGAGGTTAATGTCATGGTGAGGTCCAGTGATTCTGTGGGTTGCGCTCACAGGCGGTGGCTGGTCTCAACGGTATGCAGCTGGGCGACAAAAAGCTGATTGTCCAGAGGGCAAGCGTGGGGGCCAAGAACTCTAATCCGGTATGTCCCCTACTCCACTGCACTTACCATGATCAATTATTTTTTCATGATCTTGTCTTTTTCTCTATACACTCTTAAAATACACTCTTAAAACAAATGTGTTAAAATAAAAACCGTTAGTCAGTTTTTTTTTTCTGATTTCCTTTACCCTGTATTATTCCTTGTCTCCCTTCTTCTCTGGCTTGTCTCCAGACGGCCATTATCGAGACACCGGTGATGCTGCAGGTGCCGGGCTTACAGAAGCTGCATAACTCAGGCCTACCCACGGAGGTGTTGTGTCTGCTCAATATGGTCATGCCCGAGGAGCTGGTGGACGACGAGGACTACGACGAGATCCTGGAGGACATCCGGGAGGAGTGCTGCAAATATGGCATCGTGCGCTCCATCGAGATCCCGCGCCCCGTTGATGGAGTGGAGGTCCCGGGCTGTGGAAAGGTCAGCCGCCGACGTGGCATATTCTGGAACCTTCTTCTTCATCTTCTGCCCACCCAGGGAGAATGTTTGAGAATTTTGTTCCAGAGAATGTTATTTTTGTTTGTTGTTTTGTTGTTTGCTTTTAAGTAGATTCCCTCTCTTATACACACACACACACACTCAAAAAATATCTTGAAAAAGTTCATGTGATCATGTGTTTCTTCTCTTCATTCCAGATATTTGTGGAATACGCTTCTGCAGTGGAATGTCAGAAGGCCATGCAAGCATTGACTGGGCGCAAGTTTGCTAACAGGATGGTCGTCACCAAATACTACAATCCCGACATGTATCACAGACATGAGTTCTAAAGAAAGCTGCTGTGAGCAGTGCACACCTGCCCTCCTCTGTGTGGCATATGACATTTATTACACCTTTCACATGCATCCAGTCCCTTGCACTCTATCCACAAGCTAACTCTGACACTGAAGACTGAAGGAATAGATCTTCCAAAGATTTTTATAGAAATAGATAAATGTATACCGGTAATACTTTGAGGATCCTAACCATTTCATTAAGCTATTGCTTTAGACATGTAGTCAATTAATGCTTTATTATGATAAGAAAACTGTGCTTTGTGAAGTTTACAAGACAGGTTACACTTTTGGGAACTGAGTAGATATGAATGTTTGTATTTATGTAAAACTCCAATCACCTGGGTATACATATCATAGTTAGCAATTAATGATATTTGCTTTTAGTAGCCTATCATTTAGGTCAAACCTTACTGAAAATGTTAGTTTTTATGTGAGATGAATTTCCCTAATAATGCAGAATTGTACTTACACTGCTCCAGATGAAGAAGCACATCCATGACTATGCTTTTCTGAAGCAATAGTCAAAGTTTTGGTGTATTTTTTCACGTCACCTAGAAATGCAAAGGTACAGAAATAAAACAGTACAATGTGCTTTTAATATTTAGCAAAACATTTATCTTCAAAAGGTACCATAACTATGTTTTTGTTTGGTTGGTTTTTTGTATGGAATGATTGTCTATGACTTGGTTTATGATTGTGTATACTCAAGCTCGATGATGGTGTGTGTGTGTGCCGAAGTGTGCTCTTGAGTGTCTATATGGAATTATTTATTTATTAACCTTAGTATTAAAGATATCTTATTGATTTCAGACATTTACAAAAAGTAAAGTAAAAGTTTGCATTACACCTGAAATGATGCTGCCAAAGTCTGCCTATTCAAATCACTTGGAAGTAGCACCTGTTTGTGACTGTTACCAGCATAAAGATATCAATGAAATGCTTAGTAGAAAATGTACAATGCTTTTATGCTTTATTCATGATACCTTATGAATGTGTGCAAATGAATGCTTTAGTTTTTTCTAAATCATTCTATATTTGCCACTTATGGAAGCTCGTTTCAGCCACTAGAGGAGAAAAAGGGCCACAAACTATCAAAATGTTGCGATATTAAGTGAAAACTGTAGGTTACTTGAAATCAAAATATTGAGTTGATAAGTAAAACTTTTGAGATACTAAGTCAAAAGTTGACATTTTAAGATGGGAAATCAGATTTATTTATTTTTTGATGATTTTTTTTTGATGGTTTGAGAAGAGTCAAAACATTTTCTCTCATTTTTTTGACTTGGTATCTCAAAATTCAGACTTAGGCCTATTTGAAAATCTGATTTCCCCCCCCCCCCCGAAGTGGCGGAAACAGCTAGACTTCCACACTGCCTTGTCTTCAATAAAAAATAAAATATGAACTCAATTTACGTTGTGAATTATTTGAGTTGAACATGAGGTCCATTGCGAGATAAAGTTAATCAAAAGATTTAAAAGGATGAAGAGGGAATTGATGCTGACGTGCCCATGCTTTGCTTATGCTGTCAGCTTTGTTTTGAGACAATGCTGCATATGATCGGTGGGGGGCGACAGTTATTGGACATTTTGAGTTGGACAAGATCGGACAGTTCAAGTGCACTGATGCCTCCTTTGAGTAGAGGTCCTTCCGAAGTAGGCTCGTCACACAGAGAAAGTCTCTGAAGAACTTGTCATCGGAAGGTCTAGTCTCTTAGATTAGAAGTTTTACAGCGAGAACATGTCAGCGATGAAAATGGACACATTTTGTAACAAATTCCAAGCGAATATCTTTAGTAAAAGCAAATGTCAAAATTGCTTCAAATCCCGTGAACTACACCTGAGAACCAATGAAGATTTGATTCAGGTAGGTAGCCTAAACTCTTCTGACATTTTAGTCAATTTTTCATTTATCATTGACTATTTATTGACGTTTTTGCAGTTTGGAAACCAAATGAAAGAATATGTGGCGTTTCAAGTGTTAGTCTATTTATATTGTGATTCTGTAAATAAACACTGAAGAACAGGATGTAGTTCCTTTAACGTCTCACTTACTCGAGTTTGGCTTGTGTGTATAATTCAATGAACTATCCTCGACTTTAATTTAAACATTCACTGAAACCAAAAGCGTGTTGCTTACAGGCTTTACCTGATAGATCGTCCAGCACCTGTATTGAGTTAGGCTACATGTGTTGCTCAACGACGTGATGCGTTAAGTCAGTGATGGCAAAGAAGCTTGCTGCCTCGTGAAGTATATCGTACGCCAGAAAACTTGTAAAGAATCTCAACTATGCCCAGATGTAAGGGTTTCTTGTGAGAGTGTGTGGTTAGAGGGAACCTGTCCTGAATTTCTCAGTAAACACATTCGCTACAAACAAAAGCAGCAACAGCAGCACAATCCCTGCGTTTTGGCTTTCACAGTAATTTTGGACACCCAAGCTTCATTCCTCACATAGCAGGTCATCAGACAGCACGGGCTCAAATTCAAATGTGACCACAGCTTATCTCTTGTCCACTGCTGCCTATAATTTGGAACAATGGAAACGTTTACAGTAATCTTGAGGTGTATCTCCAAGGGATGACTTGCTGTTTTAAAGTAGCCACCAACAATAGAAAGTGGCAGGATAAATGTCTTCAGTTTGACTTTGTTTTGGATCACTATCACTTCCTGTGTCCCTTTACAGGCCAAGCCTATTTATGGAGGTTGGTTATGTCTTGCTCCAGAAGGTACAGACTTTGGCAACCCAGCACAACGATCAAGGGTATGGGAAACTCAGCTCAACAGCAGGAGACTAAACCTTTTATATCGTAGTTATGATCTGAGGTTCTCTTATCAGTAATGGCCTGTTTTTATAAATAAAGTAAAGCATCTGTTTTGTCCCCCCCCCCACACCACTGAAGAAATGGCAACGCAGATTCTTCATTCTCTATGAACAAGGCAGTCTGCATTTTGCTCTGGATGAGTCGGTAAGTGGTATGCTTAGTTCTGTCTCTCAAAGCCCTTCAGGGATGTATTCCAAGTAGGTGGTTAAGTGACAGATCTGGGTAAGTTAACCCAGAGGAAGTGGTAAACCTAATAGAAGGCTTTTGGCTTTGTTTAGTTTGGATATTGCCTCCGGGCTATTCTATTATGAGGTGTACAACTTCCTCTGGGTTATCTTACGTAGATTTGCCACTAAACCACCTACTTGGAATCGCGGCCAGGTGGTATTGACCATGTATACTAGCAGACGCTCATTTCTGGACCATCTAGTGGCACATTGATGCTGATTTATGAGAGAACCCACCATGCATCTTTGTACCATGTGTGTTCATTGCGAGGGGGGCTGATCATTCATGACCGTTTGTGAGCTAATCCTTCTCAGTGTATGTCTGTACTTTTCCAGAATGCTCTGGTTATGGTTGTTTCCAAAGGCTATTTCCCACTGACCTTTCTTTTGATCTAGTGTCTTGGAGGTGTCCTGAGCAGAAGATAAGACATAAACCTCTCAGTAGTGGCACTGTGTGCTTCAGCAATCTGTTACTGGTGACCAGTTCTCAGATGAAAGATGAATGTTGCATTCCGCTCATAGTAGGGCCTCTTTAATGCCAATAGGGGCGTGTCAGCTGTGATCTCGTGTCCTCTCCTCTTCACTCCACAGCCAAGCACTCTTCCCCAAGGGACGATAAACATGAACCTGTGCACAGACGTGGTTGATGCGGAGACGAAGACAGGGCAGAGGAATGCATTGTGCATCATCACCCCTGACCAAGAGTTCTACATCCGCGGGGAAAACAAGGACATCATCAACGGGTGAGGCCTAAGGCAATATCCATATCCTTATGGCCAACGCCCCCCTGGCGACGACATTTGATTCTATAGATTTGATGGTCAAGAGAGAGAACAATTTTCTAAACTTTGGTGTCGACATACATCAGGCACTGCCAGCGGGCTTTGCTCCGTTAAAAGTAATGGAGTTCTAAACTTTGGCATCACTTGCCGCACGTCAGATGCCACCAGTGGGCGTTGACCTTTACACTAACTAAAGCAAAAGGAATTGCGAACCTTCATGAAACTTGTTTCATAGAACAACTTATGATTCATATGTAATCACTTCCCAAATAAATATAACCTCATCAGACCAGTTAAATATATAGTCACTATAGTGCTAGAGCAACACAATCAGTGGATCCAATACAGGGTGGACAGGGTGTGCACAATTTAGCTCAAATGTTTTAGCCTTATGCAACAATGAGGTTGAGCACCATCCAATCTAGCCTGTCTCTCAAGGATGACAATACAGTGATGGGTTTGCCCAACTGCCATTACTGGAAGTCCAGCCTCAGAGAATGATTTCTTGGTGTGATCATGTCTCATGTCTGTGATCCACCCTGTCCCACCCAACAGATGGAGTGAGCAGCTAGTGGTCTACCCACTCACTAACAAGCAGAACTGCAAGAAGACCACAAGCAAAGAGAGGCCTCCTGTAGCCACACAGGTTAGTCCCTCACCCCCAGTGTTCACAGTGCTGTTGTTGATTATGATTATGCTGTTGTTGATGATGATGAGACTAAATGACTACATTTTTGTGAATAAATATTGACTGGTGTCATGCAGTATAGAATGAGTAGATCAGAAAAACAGCAAACAAAATAAACCGGCCACAATTCACTGCCACAGTAAAGAGAAAGCTAAAGTCTGCAAAAGAGACATTTCACCCAATTCCTTTTCAATTCCAAATACAAAGACACATAATATGACTGTTCTTTTTCAGGAGAATAAGTAAGTCGATATAGTAGGAATTTTCATTTTAGGCCAACTATGCCATTGAGTTATGTTTAAATGCATGCTTTAGTCAAACCTGCCTCTTGTGATATGATAAATGAATAAGTGTTTCATTTTGGGGGTGGGAGGGAATTCTCACTTAGCTGTGTTTAAATAACATTTTTGGGTTCAAGTTGTGTAATTCTCCTGTGAGATGTTAATGCTAACACTGGTGTGGTCCCCTGTTCCACAGGGTCCTGAGAGTGTGAAGCTGCCTGGGGTCACCTGTGGGATCGCAGCACACTCGGCACAGAGCGGCTCCAACCAGGAGGAGGACAGGAGCTCCAAGGGAGACTCTACTTCAGGTGTGTGTGTTGTGATATGTTCTGTTGTCCATTTGTTTGGTTTCTCAGAAGGTCATTGGGTAGTTGAATAGTGGTAGCAAGCCACCTTTTTTCCTGCACAACCATATTCATGTCTATGTGAACTTGTCGGCCCTGTGTGTAGATTGACAGGGTAGAATAGAATGGCTGGCTCATTCCTCAGGGTCGAGAGAGAGAGAGAGAGAGAGAGAGAGAGAGAGAGAGAGAGAGAGAGAGAGAGAGAGAGAGAGAGAGAGAATGGCTGATGCTTGGTGGTGTTGGGAGGGGGTGGGTAGTGTGACAGACACCCTGGCAGCAGTGGAGTGATGTTCCTGCTCATTACTGGGACTGGGCTCTCCCAGGATCTGTCACCTCCCCGTCTTGATTCCACAGAGAGTGAAAAACAGGAGAAAAATGTCTCAGCTGCTGCCTTCGCCACCTTGTAATTATGAGCAGGGGGCCAGCCATGGGAGGATCGCAGCACTGCAGCGCCTGTTTCAGAGAGACTGCTCGGAGCTCCGCACTGCACAGAACATCAGAGACGGGGAACCATGTGATCTCGGGAAGGGAGGGAGGGAGTTTTCTTGTCAAATGCATGTGAAGCTCTAGAACGTTGCCCAGCTGTTTGATTATGGTTGGCAATGGCAACACCCCTAACAAGGGTATGATTACAAGGAAGCACATGTGCTGGAACACAAATATTTGTAGTGTACTTATTTTATCATTACCCTGACGGTGTAGACCATCTTTGAGATGGTTAGAGACCCCATTTTGGAGTCACTAACAAAAGGCCAATGGCAGGGTTGTAGATCAAGAAAGTAATTGTTTTTCTTCCTGTAATTTGCATGCAGGATACACATACAAATTCAAATCTGAATCATGTTTTTACACTTCAACAGGAGACAAAGTGACCACAGTCGACCCAACTAGCCAGAGGAGTGTTCACCCAGCAACGGATAGTGCTCCTCATGCTAAGGTGGGAGATGCCCTCAGCCTACAGGACTCAGAGGTGGACGCAAACACCAGCGCAGACCCTCAAATGATGACTTCATCGCAGTCCGTGCCCGACAGCCCGGTTTGTGCAAGCAGCCCGGAGGCCAGGAGTGGACAGAGGAGGCTGGAGGAGCCGGACGCAGAGCCAGAGAGGAGGTGAGGGGCAGGAGGCAGAGCCAGAGAGGAGGTGAGGGGCAGGAGACAGAGGAGGTGAGGGGCAGGAGTCCTGCAGAGCTGAAGAGGGGGTCCTTTCAGACGCAGCCAAATATACTCCCCCTATTCCAAAGAGTGCCAAGTCAAATAGTTTGTTGCAGCTTTCCTTTCTACAGGCATTTTTTATTTTTTGTACTTCATCTCCTTAATTGTGTGTGTGCGCGCGCATGCATGTGCATGTTTGTCTGTCTCTAAGTGGGGAGGGTAGAGTATGTGTGTATAAATGTGTATTTGTCTGTCTGTCATTGTGTGTGTGTGTGAGAGAGAGAGTTTGTATTCACGTTTGTGTGTCAGTGTGTGTGAGCTTGTATGAGTACGATTGTGTGTATGTTTGTGTAGGGGTGTGTTTCTGTCAGTTTGTATGTGTTGTGGGTTTGTCCTTACGTGTGTGTGTGTGTGTGTGTGTGTGTGTGTGTGCAATCCTCTCAGCAAACTCCGAGCTATTTGGCAAGGGACAAGCTCAATGTGCAAACAATTTAGTGCCTAGGGACAGCAGATGCCTCCTCAGCCTCCCCTCAGTAAAAAGGCTTTTTACACACGCCACAGCACACACACCCGGGCAGACATCAAAGGCCCTTACCCCTCCATTAGCATTGCAGCTTTTTTTAAATTTAGCTTATACAAGAGCTCTCAGAGCAAACCCTTATACTCAATCATGCACGCAGGTTCTGTGACACAAATATGTCACTTCCTGCCTTTTTTCAAAAGCCAAACGTCACAATCCAGATGGTTAATGTTCTTCTGTGAGAAGTCCCAACAGGAGCAAATTTTGATTTGTTATTAAATTAAGGTGATTGCTTGTATTGACTTGTTTTCTTTTCCTCATAAATACTTGCAGGCAGGATATTAGTCTTTCCTCATACACTGTCATTTAGAGACCCAAGCTGACAGGAAAAAGGACTTCATTGTGTGTGCTGGCGTGTGTGTGTGTGTGTGTGTGTTTCAAAGAGAACAGGGGAAAATGGACAAACGTGTCATCTTGTTCTGGAAGAGCTGTTGACTGAAGCAGTGTTGTCTTTCCAGAGTGGAGGAAGCAGCAGTTAAACAAGCACAGTCTTCTGATGATTGACATCTCGCTCTGTCTCTCTGCCTCTCTTCCCTCCTCTCCTTTTCTCATTTCTCTCTCTCTCCTTCTCCCTCTCTCTCTCTCTCTCTCTCTCTCTCTCTCTCTCTCTCTCTCTCTCTCTCTCTCTCTCTCTGTACACACACTAAACAACAACAACCTCTTCATCATCTTTCTCTCCTTCCTCATTCTTCTCTCCCTATCTCCTCTGTCACTCTCAGTGAGGTATGGCGAGCTGGAGCAGACGTGCAGGTAGAGGGTCCGATCGGCAGCAGCAGCAGTAAGCAGGCCAGGACCGGGCGTCAGCCTCAGCCCACACAGAAACCGGTGGGTCCTCTCTCCGTCCACATAAGCTCATCATGCCCCCTTGTGCATTACGGAGGTCCCCATACACAGACACTCACAACAACAACAAAAACAACAACAACAACATATTGCATTTCTATAGCGCTTTTTTAAGACATCCAAAACACTTTACAGTGAAGAGGGAACCTCACTAACCACCACCATGAGTAGCACCCACCTATGTGATGCGCCAGAACGCTCCCCACACACCAGCACAACAGAGGACCACCATCAGAAGGTTCAATAAACTTACCAGCTGCAGAGAGTCTCCAAGGACCTGTATCTTTATGGAAGCGGTCGAGGGGTTTTTGGTCCAGGTGAAAATGGACAAAAGTGTGTCATAGTGCAGCTGGCACAACTCGACACACAACAACACAACAACAGTGTTGTCCTTGATGCCATGTCTGATGCCATGATCTCCTGTGTCTCATACAGAGTGACTCAGTCCTGATGGTGTGAGAAAAGCGCACAGGCGTATGCCCTAGGCACAGCTGGTTTTGTTTAGGCCGCCACACGCTGTGCGTTTCAACTGAGTCACAGGTCCAGGTGTTAGCGTCACCTCTGGCCTGATTGAACTGCTGTTAGGATGGGCTTGCAGGTCTGAGCGTTACACAGGTGAAGAGCATTCTGGCACCGATAGCATGAGTCAGTAAGCACTAGAGTGGAGCTGTTGGGGCTTGCACTGTGTGTGTGTGTGTGTGTGTGTGTGTGTGAGCGTGTGACTTACTAAGTGTTTGTGTTTACCTGTGCGCTGCCACTGCTTGAGTGTATTGAAGAGACAGGATATTTGGTTTGTATTGTCGCGCTCCCGAACAAAACTGGTTCTTGGTCCGCCTGAGGGCAGTCTGTGTGCGTCCTGTTCCTGAACACTGTAATTACTGTAAACACTGGTATTGTTTGACAGGCCATTGACAAGTCACAGGGTTTTGTAGCTACAGTACGTATGGCAAATTATCTTTGTAAGTGCTGTTATATTAGACCTTGGGTGTCTTGAAAGATGCTTTATAAATAAAATGTGTTGTTGTTGTCGTTGTTATAATTTCAAATTCAGTTCATATCCTCTAGTCATGCTTAATCAACAGCTGTCTGGAGGTCACTGCCTCTTGCCGCCATCTTTTGTGTGACACACTCCAAACATGAGCGAAGACATGATGTTGAACACTTTTCAGTATCGGCAGTGTAGGTTCTCTGACCTCTTAACAAGTCAGTTGATTTTTATTTGTTGCTATCAATTTTATTGATGTTTTTTTGTTTGTTTGTTTACAAGGGTTTTTTTTGTTTTTGTTTGTTTGTTTTGTGTTTTGAGGAGGGATGGATCAAGGGTGATTCCCTGGATTCCTGCTCTTGTGTTCTGCTGGGCAGATTTCTCTGAGATTCCTATTTCCCCTTTCCCACCCGCCCAGCCCCTCAGGAGGTGAGAGGGCTCTTCCCAGGAGGGGAAAACCAGCCTCAGAAATAGACCCCTCTTGTTATAGGAGGCAATGGTTAGCCCACTCCTCTGTCAGAATGTTTCTCCATGACATCGGGAGCGTTGAGTTGGGGCACGCAGCATTATTAATACATGAAGCCTGGATGGGTTCTGGGACTTTCTCAGGCAGCCAGAGTGGCGTTACATCTTCCAGTGGTGGACTTTAAAAAAAGACTTCTGCTTAAAATAATGTCCAGACACTAGATACTTATTGCACAGTACACTGATTAGTTTCACAAAGTGCTATTTGCATCACACATACTCATACTCACACGCGCACACACACAGGCACCCAGGGACACAAACATACACAAACACGCACACACACACACACACACACACACACACTATATATATATATATATATATATATATATATATATATATATATATATATATATATATATATATAATGGGTAATTCCACAGAAAATGGACTTTTTGTCACATCCATAACGCCAGTGAAATACCTTGGCATTTGTATGATAGAAATGATAACTTTCATTTTTTGTGATTTTTTTTTTTTTCTCATTTACATTCTTCAGCCAAAAATAGCAAATGCTCAAATTTCATGATCATTCACATCATGCCATACCATCACATTTTATTGGCGTTATGGATGTTACAAAAAATGCAATTTTCCATGGAATTGCCCTAATATATACACATACATACATGAATACATGAAAATCATTTGTACTTATAGTCTGAATATCCTGCTGTGGTGTGTCCTGTTATGAGGCCCAGAGACTGTCTGTAGTCTGGACCCAACGCATCCGCTGCCTCTGGGCTCCATTTCCTCAGCGGCCCGTTGTCTGGCGATAGAGGCCCGCTCCGTCTCAGCTCTCCACAGAGGCAGCAGTCCAGTCACACAGTTCAGAACAGGACAGAAATGAGCCCGCAAGCTACAGTATGGCAAGATGCCAGCTTTGAGGAATGTGTGAGAGATGCCATGACCTTTGACCTTCGATTGTTCGGCGGCTGTTGAACCATCCTGGTTGTGTGTGAATAGTAATTTGACATGTTTGCTCCTAACAGAAAGGTCCTGGTGTGTCCTCTACTCTCCGCTCGCCCGAGAGAAGAGAACAGTCACCTGACAACAGGACTTCAGAGTCAGTGATGACGGTGAGTTGACATTTTAAATATTCAACTTTCGGATAACCTGCCATAAATTCAAAAACAGTGTGATTTACTTTATAATGGTGTGCTTGCATCGCTATGGGAAGAGTTAGCGTCTTAACTGGAAACAGTTATGAATAGAGAGTAGTCAGACATTGAAGAATGTTTCCTTTAGGGGAGGAATCACGTCAAGATTTCTTTTTTAAAGTAAATGAGAACTTAAATGTAAATGCCACAGAATTCTTTATTTTTAAAATCCTACTCCTTCCTTCCCCCCTGTATGTGTGCAGCCTGATCTGCTGAACTTTAAGAAAGGCTGGCTCATTATTTTGGAGGAGCAGAATCAGGTGAGCCCATTGAGCACCCAGTTCTCTCTTGCTCTCTCTCTTCACAAAAGGGGTAGTGGGAGCACTAGTGGTGTGGAGAGTGGACACACACACACACACACACACAAGGTGTGCTCTTTTCCACCGTGACTTCGGGCCATTCAGAGTGTGAAGAATGGTGTTTTAGAGAGAATGGCATGTCTTTTCATCCATGACAGATTATGCTACTTATATGGTCCTCTTACACGGCAAGTTCAAACTTGAGGCGTAAATATTTCTCATTTCAAAGGTATGTTTCCTTCCCCATGTGTCATGTTTAAGGGCATCCGTGAAAAACACACACAAATATACACGACAAACAGGCATTGCACAGTAATCACATAGTTTAGTCAGTGGAGGGCAAACAAATGCAATCATATTAGTAATTCAAAGTGCTTTACAAATAAGCACATTAAAACATAAGAATTGAATAAAAACTGTAGGAGACAACAAATCTATCTGTCCATGTTAACTCTAACACTGTAGTAAGTTATGTATGATTATAAAGCAAGTGGTGTGAAGCCAGTGTTGTGGATTGCGCTTCCCAGTGTTCATTTGTACAGTAACTGAATTGCAATGCTTTGAGGTTTGATCGGCAATCAACCAAAGTCTTTTATAACGGTAGGAGAGCAATTTGCTTGTGGGAAGCTGTAATTATGTGTTTTATTTACGATGTCTTACATGCGGATTTCCACAGAAAGGTCTGGGGTAATCTGTAGCAGGACACTTATGGTCTTAGTCACAGAAAGACCTGTGTGTGTGTGTGTGTGTGTGTGTGTGTGTGTGTGTGTGTGTTGGGCAATGTCATGCCAGATTTCTTTTGTATGCGACTAATTAGCTAGATACTGAGCTGTGCATGTCTGTGACTGTTTAGTTTCCTCTTCATGGAAATCTTGCCTGAGCTTCAGCTCACCACCCTCTGTGTGCCCATGTGTGTTTGTCCGTTTGGTTCCCTCTAGTGGAAAAAGAACTGGTTTGTGCTGTCCACTCACAAACTGCGTTATTACAAGGACTCTGTAGCAGAGGAGGTAAGCTCACGGCTCGTATGAAAACGCTCTATGGCCGTTCATATTCATCTGTTCTAAAACGGAGCGTAACTATTGCTCTGTGTGCGTTTCGCTCGTTGCACTCTCTTTTCCCCCCTTTTTACAAATGGTTGTTTTCATTTCATCCTGCCAAGGCATCGGAGCTGGTGGGAGAGATAGACCTCACAACCTGTCATCAAGTCACTGAGTATCAAATCCAGAGGAACTATGGCTTTCAGATTCACGTAGGGAACCAGTCACTATTCTATTTCTATTAAAGGTTGTATCAGCGATTGCAGGCCCAAAAAAGGCCCAAACATAAATGATCACATTCATCTAATCTTTCCTAATGATCTGCTAGCTGCCCGCCCCATAAGCAGGCCGTCAAAAAAACGCATCTCTGTAGGCAGCCCAGGTGAGATCTACACAAAAACAATTGCTACCAACAAGTGTTGGCAACCACTCAAAGGCAAAATAAAGTGTTCCAACCAATAACCGACGAGATGCGCGTTCAGGAGAGTTTCAATTGCACGAGAGGGAGGGGGAGGGAGTAGCGAGCTAGCTCTCTGTTTTGGACGCCAACAGAAGTGACGTTACCCCGCCATCGCTGATACAACCTTTAAATGAGCAGCATTCTATAACATCAACCAATGTCCTCCAGAATTCTCAGTCATCACCATATGTTCAAACTTCTTTATTTACTCACTTGTTCAGACACAGACCCAAGTGCACACGTTGGCAGCCATGACTGCAGGCATACGCCGGAACTGGATCCAAGCCCTCGCCAAAAACGTGCGACCTTCCAACGCACCAGACATCACAAAGTAAGTCATGACTAGATTGAGGCCAACAATGCTAAGTATCGCTGTCTGATATACAGTCAGTGATATGCAGTCTTTTACACACATCAACTTCCTGTCTCCGGCACTGATCAACTTCCTCTCTCTGTTTGCTGGGCAGTCTCTCCGATGACCTTTGCCCTTTTGGCTTGTCGGCGCAAGCTCTGCCCGAGCCGGACCTGACCCGCGACTCGCTTTCCCCAGAGGTGTCATCGAAGATGAGACACGGTGCCAAGAGCCGGTGCGGTCAGAAACGTCGCGAGGGAGTCCACGGCAAGCCCAGCAGTAGAGGCGCGCTCCAGCTCACCCGGCACGGTCCGCCCAAAGGCACCGACGGCGAGCAGGAGCAGAAGGTGGAGGTGTGGTCCGTGGAGAGACGGCGGCGGAGGCGAGAGGAACGCAGGAAGCGATACGAAAGCGTCATGGGCTCCGTGTTCGAGTCCGCTTGCCAGGAGGAGGTTGTCCAGGACGGTGTGGGCACAGGCGCACCGTGTGACCACCAGAGAACCCTGGAGCAGCAGCAGCAGAGGGCACAGGAGATCGAGGAGCGCTGGCAGCGGGTGGAGAAGGCGGGCATTCAGGAGGAGAGGAAGGTGCCGCTTTACCCAGACACCCAGGCCAGGGACATTGGCGAGCTGGACAAACTGTTGCGCAACTACCAGAGAAGGGTGAGTTTTCCCTGAAGTATTCTTCTGTGACCTTGGGTCAGAACTATGTTGCTTGCTCTGGGAACAAAGCAGGTATTGTGTCTGTGGATTGATATTGTTGTAATTTGTGGAACAGATTGCGCAGTGAATTGGTTCTTCAGTGACTTAAGGCTGGACCAAAGACCACACAGATCCAGTGTAACCGTTAGCATTGTGTCACAGGTGAAGGAGCTGACTGCCCAGCTGGCCGGGTCGTCTTGTCATAGAGAGGAGCCAACACTGGATCAACAGATAAGCTCCACTTGGGACTTCCAGGTAAATTTGCATTCCATCAATGTTTTAATATTATCACAATATTTTATCATAACAGATGTCACAAAGTTAGTCATGACTGTAGATGGAGCCTAGTGTCTTCATTTTTTACACAGCGTCATATATGAATAATTTACACTCAATATCCTGTCAGTGTTAGGATATATGATTAAATTAGAATGACTTTTTGATTCAATGTTGAAATATGTTATTATCACTTCCCTGAATTAATTGCAGCATATTGAAATGCATTTGGACTGTTAAAAAAAAAAAAGGATTCTGTGTCTGACTGAAGTGTACTGGTATATGGGTCATTGACAAATAAGGCTTTTAAAAATGTGTTAAAGTCTTAATGGCTGTGCAACATTTAATACATTTTTAGACTGTATTTGCAATTTCACCACCCAAAACATTTTAGTTAAGTATACCTGAGAGTGTCTACAGTGCTTAACACATTATTATTTTGTAATTGACCTTGGTATTAAAACTTATGAATACTTTATTGTGTACTTTATTTATTCACATTTTAATACTTTATTAAAACGTGAATAAATACAAATTTAAAAAGTACAACCCCAAAACAGAAAATGTTGGGACGTTGTGTAAAATGTGAATAAAAACAGAATGTAATAATCTGCAAATCTCTTAAACTCATATTTAGTTGCAAAAAGGACACAGACAACATATCAAATGTTGAAAAGGACAAATTTTACTATTTCATGGAAAATATATGTTAATTTTGAATTTGATACCAGCAACATGTTTCAAAAAAAGTTGGGACGGGGGTAACAAAAAGTTGTGTAAAGAAAACAAAAGGAAGAATGTTTCACAACTAATTAGGGTAACAGACAACACGATTGGGTATGAAAAAGAGAATCCCAGAGAGGCAGGGTCTCTTAGAAGTAAAGATGTACTCATCACTCTGTGTAAACTTGTCTGCACAAATGATGAAACAATGTCATTTTAATGCTTCTTAACAAGAAATTGTGACATATTTAGGGAGTTCATCATCTACAGGACATAATATTATTAAAATATTCAGAGAATCCAGAGAAATCTTTGCAAACAAGGGACATAGCTGAAAAACAAAATGCATGACCGTGGTCTTTTGGACCTCAGATGGCACTGCCACTGCATCAACACCAGACCTGTTTCCAGACCTGTCATTGTATGGGCTCAAGAAAACCTCTGATAACCATTGTCTATGTGCCCAGTTTGATACTCAATTCAAAACTGCAGCCAAAATTGTAACATGAACATGAGACATGATACAGAAAATACCACCCTCTTATCTGGGCCTGAGCTTGTTTAAAATGGACTGAGGTAACTTGGAAAAGGGTCCTGTGGTTAGACTAATCAAAGTTTGCCATTCTTTTTGGAAATCATGGACTCATCTGGGCTAATACTTGAATAGGGCCTATCCAAGTATTCAACCTATCCAACTTGTTTTAGCGCTCAGTTCGAAACCCAACATATTTCACGGTGTGGAGGAGCATTAGTGCCTACACCATGGGCATCTTGCACATTTGGCAAACCACAATCAATTCTGAATAATGTATACAGGTTTTGAGCAACATATACTGCCATCCAGGTAATGTCTTTTCCAGGGACGACCTTGAATATTTCAGGAAAACAATAGCAAAATGAATTCTGCACATATTTGAATAATATTTCTCCATAGAGGAAGAGTCCAGGTGCTAAGATGGCCTGTCTGCAGTCCAGATTTATCAAATTAGGTGCATAATGGAATGAAAAGCCTGACTAAGAATACCCCATAATGTTGAGCAACTGAAATCCTATATTAGGGAGTAATGGGACAACATTTCATTCTCAAAACTGTAGCCAATGGACTCCTCAGTTCCTAAACATTTACAGAATTTTGTTAATTAAAGACTTGAAGCAGCACAGTGGTAAACATGCTCCCGTCCCAACTTTTTTTTAAACATGTTGCTGGCATCAAATTCAAAATTAACATATATTTTCCAGGAAATAGTCCAAATCTTCATTTTCAACATTATGTTGTCTATGGCCTTTTTGTTGCTAAATATGTTTACGAGACTTGTATATTATTCTGGTTTTTTTATTTTTTTATTATATATATATATATATATATTACACACACATACATACTTTAATTATCCCACAGGGAAATTCAGTTGTTTCAGCAGCCTTAAGAACATACAGCAAGCACACACATAGTCCATACATAAACAAAAAATTACTTTCACCCACAAGACATAGCATGTGGTAGCTCTCAAGGTACCATACACATCCAAGTACCAAAGTGTAACTACTGCCTAAAACACTTAAAAACTCCACACAGAGCAAGAGCTGCTGCAACAGGCTGCCATCAGCACGGCGCCATGTGTTTTTCCACCGTTTGTTCACTTTAATCTACTATGTCATGGTTTAAATTAGTATTTTACCTGGTTGCACCACCTGACAATGCACAATGTCATGTCATTGAGCCACCTCCCAATGTTAAAAAGTATCCTCTTTACACACAGCTCGAGAGCACTGATGTCCAGGAGAGTGAAGATATCCCAGTTAAGATGGACTCAAGCTCCTACAGTAGCCATTTGTCAAGTCTAACAGATAAGTATGAAGAGACTAAAGAGCTACTGCGGTTGGAGGAACTACGAAGACAATGTATGCAGAAGCAGCTAGACTTTGGTTCCTCCATTCTAGATCAGAGCTCACTGGCATTGTGTGACGCTCTAACAGATAAGGAACAAGGAAGAATCACCAGTGAAGCTGGCTGTCCAGAACTGTTGGAACATCTCAGCTTCACAAGCTTTGAGGAGCTTCACTCTTCGGCTGAGGGACAGGTGAGACAGAGGCCAAGTCAAAGTGCCGTTGGAGACCAGGTTGGCTCGGAGGTGGAGAAGAGGCTCGTCCAGGAAGTGGCATCCCTCACTCGTGAAAACGAAGCCCTCAACCAACGGAACCAGGAAATGGTCCACCAACTGACCGAGGCCGACCGAGAGATAGAAAGGCTCCGAGCGGAACTCGACGAAAGACAAGATGGCCGACTGCATCTGTCCACATTGGAGGAGCTGACCGATGCCAGAGTGGGGTGTCTGGAGAACGAGCTCCGAGGGAAATGCCTCGAGCTGCAGGAGGCCCAAGCCCAACTGGCCGCACAGAGCGATAAACTCCGAGACACTTTGAGAAGGCTGCACTTAAGAGAAGCCACCCTGGAGGGCCTCTGCTTTCTGGAGCCAAAAGATCATCATTCACATGCGCCTGTACAGGAGGCCTTACAGGGCCTGCTGGAAGACCAGTTAGATTGCGCTGAACTACGTGCCCAAGAGGCCCAGCAGGCCCAGGAAACCCTTACCCCAACAACGCCTCGCAGCCAGAGAGATGAGGTCATACAGTCACAGGTGCTGCTGGGTGTACAAAGAGCTCAAAACGGCGAAACCGAGTCAGAGGAGCAGGCTAGTCATGGACACGGTCCAGAGGAGGATGGTACTCAGCATCTGATGGACAAACTCCAAACGAGGTCTAAAGCACTTGGCAAACTGCTGAGGGTGACGGGAGAGACTGATTTGCCGACGCTGCTGCCCTTTCTATCAGAAAGACAGGATGTTGACGCAAATCGGAGCATTAGCGGCAGGCTCCGCCTGGAGGAGGAGATCTGGGCGACTCTGAACCTCCTCAAAGCCAGCCCGGCACATTGTGCTGAGGCCGGCGTTTCCGACGGGCTGATGGCTGAAGCGGCTGGGGCCAAGCTGGAGGAAATTAAACTCTACCTCTCTGCACTCAAGCATTTCTCTCCCCCGCCGATCAATTCACCGATCATTAGCGCAGGTCCTGATGCCTGCCAGCCTCAGACAAGTGATGGCTCAGTTCTCTCGGAGTCGCACGTCAGCGGGACTGAAACAGCTGAGGTAACAGATGAGACGTCAGAGCAGCAAGCGGAGAGGATATTGAGTTTGTACAGACGCCTTTGTAATGACAGCCTTTGGAGGGAATTGAGGGAGAGCGTGAATCTGAAAGCTTCCCTGTTAAACTGCACTACCTCCTGCCTTGATTCCTCTGCAAACACAGAGCTGCGATCCACAGTTCAAGATCTGTGCGATCTGTGGCGTAGGCAGGGTGACCCCGAGCACCTTCACGTTCAGGCCGCTGCCTCTGAGCTTCTCTCCGCTTACATCATCAGTCGGCTTGAGGCCGCGCAGGAGAAGTGCGTCCAAACTGAGCTGGGCTCATGGGGGAGTGAAGAGAGTTGTCAGAACTGTCAGGTGCTGAGACAGAAAAACGAAGAGCTCTGCATCAGACTGTCAGACAAAGAGAATCAGAGGTCTGGAGGTCATATCCTCGATGAGAAATGCCCTGTGGACTCAAGATGCTCAGATGGTGCTTATGTCTTAAGAGACTTAAGAGCAGATGCTGTTTCAATTAAGGGAGAGGAAGAGAAAGGTGACCTGACTGATGTTCCAGACTCCGAATCTCAGAGGAAGGATGTGGCTGTGGCTCCCAAGGCTCCTGTGAAGGAAGCACCAGAGCCTGAATCAGTGTGGCCCATGAGTGGAGACCTGGCTGAACCCAGCAGGGATGAGTGTGATGGAGGCATGCCTGCTCTTCAGGAGCAACACAGGAGAGACTTGGAAACTCTACAGGTGAGAGTACACATTTCTTTCATTTATTATTACTTTTGTTTTTTTTCTTTATGTCTACTTATTCCTCTACTGCACAGCAACTACAACTTAATGACCCTTTCCGTTGGGTGAAATTGAGGTTGCACATTTTGGTTCAGATCATTTTCTCTTACCTTACTCTTACACTCATGTTGTCTGTGTTGTAATCTACGTATTTGTAGAGACCGGTGCGCACATCCAAAATGTGTTGTAACAGGTGCCAGACAAAACTTGTCAGAGAAGGAGATGGTCTGCACACTGTATGGGCTCCAAGAGAACCTTTATTTATTCAACAACAACCCTTATCTGTAACCCTTTATTGGGGAATACTTTGAAAATGATGGGCTGACAGAGGCACAGTTGTCTAATGAGTGTGTGCTGGTTGATGTTCCCCCAGGCCATGTGTGAGCGTGGCTTTGAGGCTATGGAGGAGGCCCACCACAGGGCCCTGGCTGAGCTGCAGCTCCAGCACCAAAGAGACCTGGACCAGCTCCAGCAGGACAAGCAACAGCTACTGGAGGAGGAAGCAGCCGCCACTCTGGCAGGTGTGGGAAGAGGGAACCATGGGGGTTGATTTTGAACCCTGTGTGTGTGTGTGTGTGTGAGTGTGTTTGTGTGGGTGGGTTGGTTTGTGGTGTGTGTTTGGCTTGTATTTAGAATTTTTTGCAGATAAACAAAGTTCTTTTTCTGTTTTCTCTCAGCGATTGAGGCCATGAAGAGGGTCCATCAGGAGGAACTGGAAAAGGTTCTTCAGGGTAGACATCTAGAAAACGGCGCCCCAGTAAATGCAGAGGTGGAAGAGATACTAAAGAGACATAGGTATTTTTTGGCGACATGTTTAGTTCATGTTTTTATTTGAGATAGTTGAATTTTTAATTGTTTTATATTCTTGCCAGTTGGTGTTATTTGTTCATTTTGTATCCCCTCCTTATTCTGCTCTGCTTGTTTGTACCTGTGTTTGTGTATGTGTGCGTATTGTGTAAATATGTAAAACGTGTGTGTGTGTGTGTGTGTGCGCGTGTGTGCGTGCGCAAGTGAGGAGCTGTGCTCTACCCAGCGGGAACTGGACGTGTTGTCCCAGCAGTACTCTCTGAAGTGTCTGGAGAGCGCCCACCTGGCACAGGCTCTGGAGGCCGAGCACCACGCCCTCCAGCAGTGCCAACGCCAGTACCAGGAGATTAGCACCCGCCACCAGGTAAAGAAACAGCAAAAACAGCAATGCTCTGCATGTGTGTGTGTGTGTGTGTGTGTGTCTGTCTGTCTGTGTTTGTTGTTTGTCTTGCAGCATCACTATTAATAGTCAAAAAATAGCTAAATACTCCTTATACATTTGAGTTTAAAAAGTACTTTCCTCTTCCACTCTCTTAACTTCTCTCTCTTCTCGATCTGGCACTTAGGTGGATTTTCATGGCACTCTGCATAATTATTTATCTTTGACTGATGGCGACATACAGTATCTTACATTTAAGTTCCATTGGATGACTGTCTGCCAGTTGATATAAGGTTGTAATGTGAGCATTGGTATTTTTGAGTAACAGCATGACTGAACAGTTTTGTGTGAGAATATAAGATCCCATCGTACAGTATTGCAAAGATAAGCTTTCCATGGTTTTTACCCTTTAAGCATATTAAATACACTTTTGTCTGACTTTGACTTAATATTGATCACATTTGTGTTTTGTTTAGGAGTTGAGTGGTGGTCTTGCCAGAGAGAATATTTTACCATCTTCACTCTTCAAAGAAGATCCCATCCTACAAGAGAAGATTCTTTATGAATTACATGTATGTGTTGTCATTGTCATATTAGAATAGTATGCTCTGCTTTCTCTGCTGTCGGCTCACTTTGCAATCATAATTGGTTTTCATGTGTGGTGAAACAAGCCACTAGATGTCACTCTAGTCATAATAACAGTTCATCTGATGCGACGCCTCCTGTTTATTTATCTTTTGCGCCAGATGGTTGTGAGCACATTAGCAGTCTTGTCATGCTCTAGCTGGGATTTAAGCCAAGCCTAGGGGACGGGTAGGAAAGTAATATGTCTGGCTGTGTCTCACTTGGATCCACCTGCCTTACAGATCGGCCTGCGCGTGAAGAGAGCTGAGGTGGACTGCCTGAAGCAGGAGATCTGCTCCCTGAAGGAGGAGCTCCAGACGGCCCAGAGAGTGAGCGCACACACACACCCACACACACACCCCATTCTCACACACTCCACTCACACTCAAGTGCCACTGGTTACCACACAACCACAAGACCCGGCCTGCTATGGCCAGTCTGCTGAGTCATGGAGAGTCTTCTGAATTCTAATCGCGCACACAGAGAGAGAGAGAGAGACTGTGAATAACACGCACATTCTCATCTCTCCCTTTCTCTGTCAGCTGAATTTTCCAATTCAGTTCATATAGGCTTTATTGTCACAACTGTTTTTATCACACTATTACTAGCTGAATCTAATATTCCTGAATGTGCTGTATATTATAAGGAGATGGACAAAACTATTATACGGAACAAGGACAAAACAATTATCTGTGTCCCTCTTACATTCTTTCTCTCCCTCTCTTCTCTCTCGCTTGACTGTCTTTCTCTTTCTCTCACCTCAAGGATAAGAGGTATGCCACTGAGAAGTGCACAGACATGCACAAAAAGCTCAGCACAACCAGGGTCAGGGCCCAGCGTGACGTTGAGGAGCTGAGGGAGCATCTGAGGCTGGTGTACAAGGCCCTGGAGGCCTCTTCAATGGAGGAGCAGCTGGATGCAGGGGGAAATGACTGAACACTTTGTGCCCTCAAGTACAGAGAGAGACCAGGAGGGATGGAGAGAGATTTCACTGACTCAGAAAATCACCAAATGTGTAGCACTTAACATGGTGTACTTTCATGAGTCTGTGGGCTCTTCTCAGAGTTGCACATGCATTTTTGATGACCTTGTGGCAGCAGGAAGCATGATAAAGAGGTCATTTTGAAATGAACGGAACCTGGGAACCCACCAGTCACATATCACTCACATATTTGTTTAATTAGGTGTCTTATTCGTCTTATATTGCCATAATTTGAAAATGGTGCTGAATTTATAACATACCAAGTGCAACAACTGTTGACTGACTTTTTATATGCTGTGCTAGTGTTTTGTCACAGGTTTCCCTCAGATAAATTTAGGTCATACTACATTGTACTGTTAGAACC
The DNA here is from genome assembly GCF_017589495.1 of Alosa alosa. Lineage (NCBI taxonomy): Eukaryota > Metazoa > Chordata > Actinopteri > Clupeiformes > Clupeidae > Alosa > Alosa alosa. The sequence goes on from NC_063194.1 coordinate 1,400,618, forward strand.
ATCTTGATTCTGTAATAGTTTGAGGACTGTATGTAATGTATGTTAATGTAATATAAATGATACAGTATGTCAACAAGTTCACATCAGTATTTATCTGAGAGCAAACGTTTAGCCTACATGTCTACATGTAGCCTAGGCTACTCCATTTCTGTTAATGGTGTTTTCATGCCCTTTCATGCCTAGTGTGGAAGTAGTGAAGTGAACACATAGCCTACACATCACTGTTAAAGGACAGTTTTGTCACCACTTATGTATCGGCCTTACTATTTTCTTTTTTAGATACATTTTTGTAATCAAATTAAATGTTTTGTTATTAAATGTTAAATATGAGTCGTGGTGTCTCCAAGGGATACATATACAAATGTAAGTCCAAGTATGAAAATGGGATGTTTTTAGAGGAAAAGTTTTGTTGCTGGACCTATTCAAACTGCCCTGCAGCTGCCTTCATCATGTCTGACTATCCCATGATGCTTCGCAGTGTGGCAGCCGCGGCCAACAGCTGACTGGAGGAACCCGGGTGGAAGTGTAGCTCGTGGACCTGTTCTTGGAAACGGGCTTCATTTAGTACCGTAAATGTTTTACGTGTGAATTGTGCCTTCGGCGCCATGATATTCTCTCGGAATATCTTCTCCTGTGAGATATGAGGTAGCATTTGTTGGTAAGTACCTTAGATAATTTAAATGTGATATAAACTGGGATAGCTTGCTAACGTTAGCTAGCTGGATAACTGCTAGCTCAGAAGCTAACAGTGTTGCTTCTTTTGTTACCAGTTTAGCTAGCGTGGCTAGGTAGCCATAGCCTTTAACTTTCATTTACAATATCAGTTGATGTGACTAGACACCTGCACTTGTCGTCCTGATCCCATTGTATTCAGTGATGCCTGAATAGACTCTTTACATTTTCAATTGACTTTATTTTTAATCAGACATTATAGAAACAACACGTAACTCTAAACTTATTGGGCAAGAATCAACTCCGTTTTCTTCCTGTTTTGCTCTTTAAATGGGTTTTTCTGCTAAGACACCGGTCCCCACTTCAAATTTGTTATATCGATTGCCTTGTGTTCTTCTCATGTGTCTGACTGCTGCCGACCCTATTTTACACTGAATGGGTCACACCACCACAGATGTATGCAGTCAATGTTAGAGTTCACACTATGGATGCGCTGTCTCACTAGCGACACACAGTGTTCTGTCAGTTCCTTCCCTTAACTTTACCTCAGTCACCCAGTTTCGCCAGTCTCGGGGTTAACGTTATAGCAACGATTAATGATTTTATTTATTTATTTTTTTAAATACATTTTGACGTTCTCAATGATTTTGACACTTCCAGTTTTAACATGGTTGGAGGGAGTTAAGTGAAATATCAACAGTAAACTAAAATGCAAAGTCTCATAATGTCTTTTTTTATTGATTGATATTGACACGTTCACATGTTATGTTACAGTTATGGAACCTCTGAACCAGTCAAACCTGATCCATTGTCAAGATTCCCTTCTGCCAGCTTTGGATCTTTCAATGAATTTCAAAAAAAGCCACATTAGTTCAAGATCCACAGAGGCATTGGTGAAAAAGCCGACTTGGTGTGATCTTGGCACAGCTGGCCAAAGTCCAATGGGTTTTTCTGGTGTCAGAGCAGAACATAGTATTTCCCAGCCTTGTCCGCAGACTCCAACACAGGATGACCCAAAGGTTGCTCACAGGAAACCATTTGATACAAGTCCTCGTTTAGGCTCCCAAAGCAGGTCTAATGGACACCTGCTTGCTAGTCATTTTCCCTCTGTAGTCTACAACTGCAAGGCAGAACTACCGAAGAAAGACATGGTCAGGAACGCTGATCAGGAGGTGCCACGTCACTCAAGTAGACATCCCAGGGTGAACCACCAAAATGGACTTGCCAGCCATTTGCCAATGCCAAAGGCTGCTGGGAAAAATGCAATGGGCTCCCTTGGGTGTAACAGTAATCAGACCAATTCTTCAACACCATGGGTGTCTAAATCTGTATGTCCCTCAAAGGGCTATAAGACTGTTGTTGAAAGTAGTGTTGGTACTCCTCCTAAGCTGCCATCGCATAATGTCTCATATCAAGCCATCACTTCACAGGGGCACAAGGTCAGCCCGATTCATAAAAAAGTAATGGTTAAGCACATTGCTGAGGTCAGACATTCTTCCTCCCCTGTATACATCGAGAGTGATGACAGTGATGTCGTAGAGGTGCCTGTGTCCAACTATAGCAAAAACACCCCAAGTCCCCAAGTATCCACGAGCCCACAGCTATCAGCTTGTGCACAGACTCATCATAATAACCACACTAACACAAATAGCACTGGTTCTTCAGGAGAATGTGGAGACGATGCCATGTACATTTGGGCAAGTGAATACTCTACCTCAGGGGTTTTTGCTGCACAGCCCCCAGAACCCACATCCTGCAATGCATCCTCTGACGAGGACTTTGGAGCCCCCTGTGAAGTGACAACAGTGAATGCACAACCGACACCAAAGCAGCAGAAGACCAAGAGCCCTGGACAGGCTAAGGCCTCGGCTGGCAAAGTCCCTCCTGCCAAGCGCAAGCGGAAGAAGCATCGCCAGGCCCCGTCATCTTCCTCCTCCATGTTCGCGCCCCAAGAACCAGAAATCAAGCTGAAATATGCCAACCTGAGCCAGAAGGAAGAGAAGAAGGACAGCCGGGCGGACGCCAACTTCTGCCCCTACGTGCGCGTTGAGGTCAGGGGGGTTTCCGCCTGCACCGTGGTCAACTGGCAGGAGGAAGAGGAGGCCTTGCGGAAGAAGGGGCGCCAACGCTCCGCTGCGCCGCTAAGGCCTGCTGCTCAGGCCACAGGGACGGTCCCTAGCACCTCCTGCCTGCGCCTGGGCCGCCTGAACGCCGACAGCAGAGGGATGCCCACACAGACCTGCAGCCTGTGCGGCTGGCCCGCGAACAGCATGGGCCTGGGAGACCTGCACGGGCCGTACTACCCCTCCAAATGCAACCCGCCCTCGAAGCTGCTGGACCAGTGGGACCCGAGGGAGGTGCAAAACACAGAATGCGCCGGAGCCAGTCAGGGTTCCGTAGAGAACTCCCCAGGGAATCCCAGCAAGAGGCCCCGCAGAGACTGGGCCAAAGACGACTGCTCCGAAGCTGCTGCTGTGTTGGTGGCGGACCGGAACTCTGGCGAGCGCTGGCTGCATGAGGATTGCAGCATCTGGTCTGCAGGTGTCTTCCTGATCAAAGGGAGGCTGTACGGGCTGGAGGAGGCCATCAGGCTCGCGGAGGAGACTGTGAGTTAAAACTCCGCACTTAAACAGAACACCTGTGGAATAGCGCCCAGTAAAGCACTTTTGTGAAATAGTGTGATGATTTCCTTACATTCAGGCACATCCATATTTGGATTTTGTCTATTGTTTTATAGCTTTAGAAGGTACAAAAGTAAAAAAAAAATACTTGTACAAGTATGTATTTTAAGGTCAGGGTCCAAGTTCTTATATCATTGCATCATGTATTCTGGTGGAAGTTGAGTGCCCTTACGACGTGTCTTTTCTGCAGGTTTGTTCATGCTGCCACAAAGTGGGAGCCACACTCGGCTGTTTCTTTAAGGGATGCTGCAATAAGTACCATTACATCTGTGCCCTGCAGTCAGGTGAGTGTGGCACGCCAACGAGCCCACAGTTTATATGGTCACAGTCTCACTGGAGCAAGCGTGCATTTGAAAAGAGACAAGGGCACAGTTTGGAAACAGATAGATATGTATTTTTGCAGCGTCAAATTGTGTGATTAAAAAGTTGTGGGTTCACCTAAAATTTAAAAAGTTACCCATACGTAACCAATTTACAAAAACATTACGCACCCACTCTTTCATCCACCTAAAACTGGTAAATCAGGTCAGCATTTACATAAGTCACAAAAGACAGGTCACGGAAACTGTCTGTTGTTTTTTTGTTCTTCCTGTGTGTGGGAGGCACTTCTGGACTGTCTGGCCTCTTCTTTGAACTGGTTTGTCTGGCTGTCTAAATGTGACCGTGTGAGTGTGAGGGAGAAAGAGACTTAAACGGGATGTCTCATTCCTGTTATCTAATCCATACATTTCTTTTTTTTTTTTAGGCTGTCTACTGAGTGAGGACAACTTTTCCATGAGATGCCCCAAGCACAAGGTAGGCGTTTTTGACATATATTACTGTATACACCTGATGCCCCCTCAACTTACCTAGACCCACACAGTGTCACTGTAATTGTTAAAAGTCAAGTCATTTACCTTCATTGTGTAAAATAGAAATGTAAAGAAACAAATACATTAAGAAGATCTGAAAGCAAGAAACAAGGGCAAAATGTTTCAGGGAATTATATTGGGAAACATTGTTTTTTTTATTATACATTTAGTTTCTTCTAAATCCAGAAGCATTATACCACAATAAAATACTTGATGGCCCTTTAATCACAATGTTAGGGCATGCCACAACAATAGAACATTTGAACATTGTTCAAATGGTATTTCTTGGGTCATTTAATGATGAATGTGGTGTGATGAAGTTGTCAGGGAAACAAGGACCTGGTTGGTTGAGGGATGTAGATGATTCAATCCTCATTCATGCCAAAATGTCAGCAGTAACTTTGATTCATTTAAACCGACTTTTAGATTAAAAAATTATCTGACAGCCAGAGATAATGAAATGTGAGCCAGTGTTAATCTCCGTCTCCTCCCCAGAACAAGTCGCACCGACCTGTCACTAGATGACGAGCAAGAGGAGACAGGGTGCCAGTGAAGGTGTGTGGGTGAGCTTATTTCTGCACTGGTGGCTGGAAAGCCGATGTTCTTTCCTCTTTTAACTAATCCTTTTTTAAACAGAATGACATATGTATAAACTATTTTGACATTTAAAACAACAGCACTGTCACGAACAGCATTGCTTATGAACAAAGAGTTTATGTGAATGTTTTCTCGGCATCTTGGGTAATTTGTCAGCAAAGAATGCTATTTGGAATATGAGTGCATTTTGTATTTATTTACATAAAAGGCAGGCAGGAAAAGATTTTCTAACATCAAGGCCTGTAGTTAAGCGTCACCGCTGCCATAGCTTAATTTTGAGGAAGACACAGTTTGACACGATTGAGTACATTAACACTGCAAGGTTTCCTGAAGAAATCCATTCCTACTCCTACATGACAATATTAATTTGTGTACCGGTACATTGAAAAGAGAAGACAAGAAGGAGAGGCTGCTGCACTTCTTTGCGACTACAGTCGAGGTGCTGTGTAGGTGCAGTAAGTACTGCTTCCATCATCAGCAACCACAATGTTAGGAAATGTCAGTAGTATGTCATTAAATAATATAATTATATTATTATAAATTAGTATAATTAAAATCTAGGGGTGTCATGCATCTTGTCAGTAGAGAAATTTCGGCAGAAACCTTAGCCTGGTGCATTACTGCACATACAACTCAGGAATGTTGTTAAAGGTTGATGAACTAAGCATATATCTTGTTCATCTAATCTACAAGAGACCTAAACTTTGAAAAAGCTGGGCCAAATGAGATCCAAATAGAATCACCAAGCAACAGTATATGCTACTGTACATGCATAACTGTGTTGTCAATAGAAAGCTCAGAATCTCTACAATCGATAAGAAAATCTCAAATTACTGCATTAATATTACTTATTAAATTAAACATGTAAACTAAAATATGGCTCCAAAAATGTATTGGGTCCTTCCGTGTCAAGTCAGACAAAATCCAGGAATAGTTTTTGCTCAAAGCTCAAAGTCTACCTAATACTTAGGACCCAAAACTAAGACCTGTAAAATATTTCTGTGAAATTCCAATGTTTTCATACATTTTTTCACACTTGATTTTGTATCATTTTTACACTCAGAAATGCCTTATCTTGGAGGCCATGATTGGGCATTAATTTCTTGAAAAGTATTATTCTTAGTCTGACCAAACTTTCACATATCACATATATTTTCAAGTGCCAACTAGCTACCCGACATACCAAGTGCTTACTAGCTACCCCACATCCCAAGTGTGCCTACTAGCTACCCCACATACCAAGTGCCTACTAGCTACCCCACATCCCAAGTGTGCCTACTAGCTACCCCACATACCAAGTGCCTACTAGCTACCCCACATACCAAGTGCCTACTAGCTACCCCACATACAATTTTAATCCTATGAAAATGACCAAAAAACACAACTTCCCCATTAAATGTGGAGATCTCGAATATTGGTACAACATTAAAGGTAGTATCAGCGATAGCGGGGTAACGTCACTTCTGTTGATGTTCAAACAAAACAGAGAGCTAGCTCGCTACTCCCTCCCCCTCCCTCCCGTGCAATTGAAACTCTTCTAAACGCCAAGATCTCGGCCGGTTATTGGTTGAAACACTTTATTTTGCCTTTGAGTGGTTGCCAACACTTGTTGGTAGCAATTGTTTTTGTGTACAGATCTCGGAGCCTAGGCTGCCTACAGAGACGTGTTTTTTTGATGGCCTGCTTATGGGGCAGGCAGCTAGCAGATCATTAGGGAAGATTAGAGGATCATTTATGTTTGGGCCTTTTTTGGGCCTGAAATCGCTGATACAACCTTTAATAAAATATATTATGTAAAGAAAAAAAATAATGATTCCAAATGCGTACGAAAACAAGTTTATACTACCCATAATGTCACTCTTTTTGCACTTTTTCCCAAATCTACAACAACAACCTTATCTGATTTGACACAGAATGACCCTATTAGGATTATTGGCATATATTATTTATTGGCATAGTATTTGTCCTGTCAAATTGTAGAGATGTCATGCGTCTTGTCTTGACTTGCAGTCAGATGGGTTGGGCAAACAGTCGCCGAGGAGCTACTTACCCCATTGCCCACTGTAAAATGTGACCATAAGGCCATCCTTAAAAAGTATTTTTGTTTGCAGTAACAGCCAAAAAAAATAAAAAATGGGTCGGTAGGTAGGTCAATATTTTTTTTTTTTTCAAGATTCAAAGTAAAAAAAAAAAAGTACAATTTTGGTCATGGTGATTACGTAGGGAATGAATTTACACAAATGTGCATATCGTGGCCGTAACTGACTGGGTCTTCAACCCGTGCCTTCAGGCGCACCATTGCAAACATCATTCTAATGCAGGTTATATAGACCAGCCTTTCTCAAACTTCTTTGACCTGAGGCCCGGTCATGGCAGACTTTGGGGTCATAGGGCTCATCTACATGTACCCAGAAAGAAGGCTACAATAGCTCTTGGCCACGTTATATTGAAATTTGACTATACACTGTATAGCATTGAGTATTGTATTATACAGTCTCTGCTCTGTTTCTGAGAAAGTTCCAAAAAACAACGTCGTTCTATTAAGTTTCGTTAAATAAATAAATAGCCTAGGCCATAGTGTGACATGCGTAAAACCAATGGTGTAGAGATGACGCCACAGGGTTTTATTTAAGTGAGCCACATTTGCATGTAGGCAATTTATATTCACAGTACTTGGGCCTACTAAAAATATTATTTTATTGCATTTGTATTGGTTGTTTAGAGTAAAAAAAAAAACAATCGGTCGGTATTAACGCAAGTTTACAACCGGCAAGTCGGTCAGACTAAAAGGGGAAAAAAATAAATATTTGAGTCGGTTCTAAATTGACAGGGTCGGTCGGGTTACGGCAAACAAAATATTTTTAAGGATGGCTTAATTACCTTTTTTGTGATTATTCCTTTATTAAATAATCCAAAATACCATTTCACCTTGTTTTGTTTTGGTTCTGGGGACTACTATTTTTTCAGTCGACGGTTTCAGTATATCTAAGGTCTCTAGCAGGTATGGCATTAGCATTTCTGCAAAGTATTTAGGGCCCAAGCCATTTAGTGTCTTGCATAAAGTAAGTAGGAGCTTGAATTCAATTCTGAATCTTAGCTGGCAGACTGTGCAAAGACTTGAGGGTTGGAGTAGTTTGCTCTCTTGGCAGCCTTCTGAGTTAACTGTACCTGTCTGATGGATGTCTTGGGGAGGCCAGTGAGAAGAACGTTTCATTAGTCAACCCTGCAGAATATGAAAGTGTGGATGAGCTTTTCTAAATCCTGCCTAGAAACAAAATCTCTGATTTTAGCTATGTTTCTGAGGTGCCAAAATGGTGATTTGGTGATGACTCATGATTATTGAAATTAAGATTCCATTTACATTTATTCATTTAGCAGACACTGTTGTCCAAAGTGACTTAACATTATGTCAACTAGGGATTACATTGTCCCTGGAGCAACTTGGGCTTGGTCAAAGCAGGGAAATTGAACCCACAACTCTCAGGCTATTGCACGCTAGCCCAGCTCCTTAACCACTACTCTAACACCGCCCTGACATGTGTACTCATCCAAAGTGCCCTAGATTCTTAAAAGGCACCAATTTTCGATCTTTCTTCTTTGTTTCTCAGTCTTTGTCAAATGTTGTGGAGGTTATCACAGAAGCCATTCGTTTTTAAGTTATTATTGATCTGGTTAAAAACGTCTGTCTTAAATAATTTGAAATGGGCCTTGAGAGAAAGTGGAATAGAACATTATGTCCAATATTTCAATATGTGGTTTAATGTTCTGCATTATGTCCAATATTCCAATATGTGGTTTAATGTTCTGCATTTCTCATTAGTGGGTCACTTTGATACTAAAAGTATGATTCTATAATGACTGTATGATATCTGTACTGTCCCTGAGTATATCTGTGTGTGACTATGTATTTAGATAAGCGGGAATATTATGACTTTACAGTATTTCACTGTCCTGCATGGCTGTGTCAGTAGCTATCTGCTCCGGATTGCCAGGTTGCCACTAATCAGAGTCTGATTCAGTGTAGTCCACGTGAGATGGGATGACCAACGCCATCTCCCGTCAGCCTGGAAGGATGCTTAAACCCTATTTCCTTGTCTAGTTAGAGCAGCTGATAGATATTTAGGTGAAGTCATGCTGTCTCTCCCTTGATGCGCATCATTGAAAAATAAACTCTGTTCCTGATTTTTCTTACTATTGGTCTGACTGGGTCTCTATTCATCTGTGGTATCAAAATTACCATCAGCCTGTAGTTGTTAACTGACTGAGAAGTCAAGGTTTCTTTTCTTCAGGAGAGGTTTGATACCTGCAGTCTTACGTGAGGCTTGGAAAATGCCTGAGGTTAACATCTCACTTCTCATAATAACCCAGTCAGACAGTAAAATATAGCCATGTGGACCTCCAAGTGGATCGGTAAGCTGGCCTTTTAGTATGACATGACGAAGGTGTGTACCAGTAATTTTATGCAGTTGATATGGTAATTTTTGGCAGAGAGTGGACAGAAAGACCAACTCATCTAATTGCCTCTGTGGTCTACCTTGCAAGAGCATTTGCGATAACTGAATAGAGCTGAATAGAGTCAAGAAAGGAGTAGCTCAGTCAGGTCACATAGGAGTAAGCTCGCTATTCTCTTGACCAGCATTTCAACCAGTCTTTTTAGAAGGAAATTTAGTGCATTTTGGTAACATAACCCAGCTTTAGTGCTATAACAGTTTTAGAGAGACTGTGAAATCTATACCTCCCAAAACAGCAGTTTGATACTTCTTCAAGTCACTTCTGACTTGCTATATAATAATAGTGATAATAACAATATCTAAAACTAGATGTACCGCATAGCGGTACAAAATATGACCGCCGCTCAGTCCTGTACATCCGTTCCGCGAAAATAAATCACACTTCAATTTGTCTCCATATTTTACTCCATCCCCCACTCTTGAAACTTTTGTGTATGCTTGTTTGGCATGCCTGAGTGTGTGTGTGCGGCTGCACAGAAAGTACCCTACTGGTGCTGAAAAGGTGAATAGATTGTAGAATAGCCAAAGAAGATGTAGAATTGTTATAAAACCTTTAAAATCTCTAAACAATCACAAGTAGGGCAGTTCATCACAGTTCATCCATTGCAACTGGATTGATGAAAGGTCACTTACACCTGTAGGCTACATTGTATTTGGGAAAAGCAAAAGGTATCAGCATAATGTTATTTATTTATTTATTTTTATGTATTTATAAACAAAAACATCTCTGTCAGTTCCATGCCGTTTTCAACAGCTATCAAAAACAAAGGTCATTTTTGGATGGATGGATTTTTTGTGAATGTTTCTTCTTCTACATAAGATTTTAGTCATCTTTAGTTCATGTAATACTTTTATTGTCAATGCACAAATTAAGTAACAGTAGTCTGAAACGTTATTGTTAATGCACAAATTAAGTAACAGTAGCCTAGTCTGAAACGAAATGCTGTTTTACATCTAACCAGTGGTGCAAATAACTGACATGTCCAAATGGGCCTTGATGAAATGCGTCGCTAGACTGTTCATACACATTTTAACGGGCCAAAGTTGAAGAGCTTTTGTCCGTTATTGTTAGTGCAAATATAGGCTGATTCATGTTCCCTTGCATTGTTTAACTGAGGTCCATGGCTAGTCTGGCTTTCATCAGACCAAGCTCAATCTTTTAAGAAATCAAAAAATAAATAGCGGGCAGATCAGGCTGGGTTCACCCAGCCTAGTCCATAGGCACCCGATATTGTTTAATTTTACGATTGAGATATACACGCTCTGGCTATTCTAAATGCAAAAATGCATCAGGGAGTTATGACAAAACGGTAACTAACAAACTAGATCCTAATAGAAAGTTGTTAGCTTCCCTAAGCTACAGGTAGGATTATAAGGTAGGCCTATTGACAACATAAATTGTCAATAGGCTATGCTGGCGACACAAATAAAATCTCCTTTGGAAACCAATGGCTTACGCCTTACAGTATCAAGCGGACTTAAACTGTCATATCGTGGCGAAAAGTTGTAATAACATTCACGCAGCTCCATGAGTCAAGGAAAGCCTTGATGAAGTAGCCACTTCTAAATGGGACCCACTACACAGTAGCTTAAGGTGTTTTGCTAAAGCAGCCATAATGAAATGAAGGTGTCATTGTTTGGATACTTCACACACCTGCTGGCTAAATGGTGCAAAGACAACAACCTCCTGCTAAATGTCAGCAAGACCAAGGAGATTGTTGTCAACTTTCAGAGAGGCCACAAACAACTGCCACCACTGTCCATCGACGGAGATGCTGTGGAGAGAGTGAGCAGCACAAAATTTCTGGGGGTGCACATCAGTGACGACCTCTCCTGGACCACCAACACAGCATCACTGGCGAAGAAAGCCCAGCAGCGCCTCTACTTCTTGCACAAATTGAAGAAGGCAAGTGCCACGCCTCCTGTCATGACTACATTCTACAGAGGGACCATCGAGAGCATCGTCTCCAGCAGCATCACAGTGTGGGGCGGAAGCTGCACAGATCAGAACAGGAAGACCCTCCAGCGCACTGTTAACACAGCTAAGAGGATCATTGGAGCACCACTCCCCTCCCTGCAGGACATTTACACCACCCGCCTCACCCGCAAAGCACTAATGATTGTCAAGGATACAACCCACCCTGCACACAAACTGTTCAGCCTCCTGCCCTCTGGAAAGCGGTACAGGAGCCTCCGCTCCCGCACCACCAGACTGGCAAGTAGCTTCATCCACCAAGCAATCAGGATGCTGAACACTCTACCCACTCTCCCATCACTGACAGCCCCCCCCCCCCCCACCCACCAGCCAGCCAGGAACCTAGGAAACTAGGATCCTGTCTACCCTAACCCCCTCCCCCAACACCGCCCTGTGGAACTGCACTGTGACTGGCGAGCCCTAACGTGTTGCTGCTTCACATCAAGCCTGATATACTTGAAATTACTGCATACTGCATATCAATGTAAATATACAGGTCACACAAGCACAAGTTTAAACTTCATGTAACTGTTAAGACTATATAAATATACAACACAACTACCTCTATTTTTTTTTATATATATATGTCCTATATTTCTATTTTGATACATACATGTTCTATATTTCAGTCTTGCACTTTAATGTTTATCGTCTATGGCTATGTCTATAGTATGTCTATGTCTGTATTTAAAGCATGTCTATGTCTGCATGGGAAAGTAAGAAACGAAATTTCAATTCTTTGTATGACCAGTGCATGTAAAGAAATTGACAATAAAAGCCGACTTGACACACGTGCTTTTTAATTTCACAGACTACAACTACCAAGCTGTAATCAAAGCACATCGATTCCCCTCTCACACCCTGCACGCACTTAAAGCAAAATAAACAGGCGTCTCAGTCTCACGCATGTATAGGCAAAACTGTATCAGACCCGGTGTAACGTTGGTAAATCTTCCATTGCACAGAATGATTTTTGTAGCACGCAATAAATGACAGTCGAAAGATACAAACAGTGCTGCTATACATTTGCTTGGTATAACCGCATTTATAGTTTTCTACAAATGCAATAAATCAAATGCCTCCATCACTCAACCAACGCTAACGGTAACATTACCTAGGTCCTTATTGATATTACAAGATTAACGTACCTGCAGTAAAAACCAAGCATGTCCGATAAACATCCTCAGATTTATTTCGGCTTCAAGAAGAAATGAGAATTACACTTCATGTGAACATCGTCCTATCCTTATTAGATGTTAAAGCTGCGGTAAATTACAGTCCTTGTATGAAGCGTCCATTGTTTTTTCCAACCCACTTTTAACTTCCAACAAAATTACGCCTCACTGCAACGATCGCCATCTAGTGGACAAACGACTACTTCTCGCCAATACTGAAAATGCAGCCATGATGATGATGATGAATATTTATTTTGGCTTTCTTTTTTTAATCCTTCTGATTTTCATTTTTTACCGGGGGCAAATCACAAATGAGTGATTATGAGTCAGGTTGATGTGGGCCCTTGAGACCAACATACCATAAAAGATTCACAGAGAACTGTGTCTGCCCTACCCTCCTTTCGGGGGTCCAGTCCAGCGGGGGCTGCAGATGAAAACTTAAAAATGACGGTTCCATGCTATCCATGTGGGGGTACATGCTCACCAAGTTTTGTGTACCCGGTCTTTCAGTGTCCCGGGAATCCTTGTTGGTGTACGTCACTAAATGTACACATAAATTATTTTATTGTAAGGCCCCCCATGAACGAAAAGTACACAAAACTTGGCATGCATTCAGAGGGTGTCATAATGATCCTACACTTTTAATTTAGGTGCAGTTTTGACCTTGTCAGCCAGAGATATTGAGATGAAAACACCTAATTTTTTTGCTTTTTAATTTTTAACTAGGTGGCTATACATGAAATAAGTGGTAATGGGATGGGTTGACATGCCCCCCTTAAGACCAACATACAAAAAAAGGTGGACCTCCTAGGCCCTCACGGTTCTCGAGATATTCACAGAAAACCTACAGGCCAGTTGGTGTATAGTAACATAAATTAATTTATTGTGTGGCCCCCCATGAACGGAATTCCACAAAACTTGGCGTGCATACAGAGGGTGTCATAATGATCCTACACTTCCAATTTCGTGCAGTTTTGACTATGTTAGGTCACAGATACCTTCAATTACACCACCTCATTTTTACTTTTTGTGTTTAACTAGGTGGCTATACATGAAATGAGTGGTTATGGAATGGGTTGACATGGCCCCTTGAGATCAACATACAAAAAAAAAATGGTCCTCCTAACCCCTACGGTTTTGAGATATTCACAGAAAACTGTGTCTGCCCTACCCTCCTTTCGGGGGGTCCAATTCAGCGGGGGGGGCTACAGATCAAAACGATGGTTCCATGCTATCCATGTGGGGTTACATGTCCACCAAGTTTCGTGTACCCCAGTCTTTCAGTGTCCCGGGAATCATTGACGGAAATTTGGGCATCGCGAAAAAGAAAAAAAAAAAAAAAAAATGACTAAACCTGATTGCGCGGCCGGTCATAATAATTTACATCAGCGTTGAATGTGATCTGAAGTTAACATTGGAACAGCACAGTTGGGACGATGCATTCACACTGTATCTCTTCTACAGGTCAACCCTGTTTGCCATGAAGCTGGTGACGCGGTCCCTTACCCCGTGCCTTCAGCGCAGCACACAACCTGCAGGGATGGCTGAAATGGGTCCTCCGCAAATGTTTACATTAATTAATGTGATGATTTTTGAAATTGTTTTTTTTTTTTTTTTTTTTTTTTTTTAAAAAAATAGGTTTACAATTTTCATAAGGACCAATGGAGTTTGGGACTTTTACTTTTTTTTATTTGTTCCCTTTCCTGGTTTGTGGCTAGTTTAACTGGTGTCCATTAAGGCCGTATATGAGTCAGTACTCGGACCTTATGGTCATCAGATAGAAAGGCAGAAGGTTAATTCTTTTTTAGTTTTAAACCGATTTTGCCCTTGAGGTCCAACTTTTTATTTGTAATTTATTTTGTGTTTTACAAAAAAAAATGAGAATGAGTAGAATGAATGAATACGTGGGACCCAGACCCTTGTCATTGATGTGAAAATATTTATTTCTTACTTGCTTTTTTTTTTTTAACATGTGTATTTATTACTTGAGAATCAGTGTGAGGGAGGGACCTTTGGAATATTGTCCCACGGAACCTTTGAGTTGCTGTTCACATTCCATCTGCTGCTCACCTTCTAATGAAATGCTGCATTGGCATCTGGGCTGGGCAGATACATCTGTTCTATTTGCCGCTACTCAATTTCACCATACTCCTCGTGCTTTGCAAATAAGTTGGATTTCAATAAATTCCTTTATTACTTAACTAGTCGTGGTGTGCTCTTTGGCTGCTGGCCTCATCCCCCATGTTCGGTGTGAAGTGTCTGAAAGGCCTCGGTGCGATGTTTTATGTTCCCTCTTCAATAAGCCATCAGGATGGAGGGCTGTTGGGGGAGGAAGGGAGCAGAAGGCCCTGCCAGGATGTTCTTCTCGAACGGGGGCGCTAGAATAGCCCTCCCATCTGGGTTGTAGTGGCAATGGAGGGAGAAGCCCAGAGAAAGAGACGGATCCCCATATGCAGCCCTGTTACCTGCTCAGCATGGCATTGCGGTTGGAAAGTGGAACTGCACCCTTAAATGGGTTTTTATGAGCTGTAAACTAAATTATATGACTGAGCTGTGGTGACACATCAGAGCTAGTTTTAACATTGTTAGTATTTAACAAAGTTAGTATTTCTATGGAAATTTGCTGGTGAATATCATATCCAGATCAAGACCTCATTCAAGAGTTCACACCCCTTCCTCAGCCCAGCTGGGGAGGAAGTTATGCTTTGACTATTTCCCTTTTTTCCCCATACAGGCTTGCTTAATCAAATATATTCAATCAATATATCAAATAATTTCAATATTTGCAATTCTCATTGCAGCTCAAATATAGAGCCAATATGTGGTGTCTCTGCTGCCAGAAAGTTATATTTTTGGACCCTTCATTTGGTGCTGGAATGTTTTTTCATACCATACCTTACCTTTCCGCGCAGAGATACTAGTACTTTCATTTCCACCTCCCAGAAATCTTCATTGTGTTGAAATCTCCCTGAAGCCATTGTTTTTTTGGTTTATGACTCATAATACCCTGTCCGACCTCCTAGTTTTCATGCAGTGCTAAGCTGCCTGTAGGGCTTTTCGTGCTATATTCAGCATCAAAAGCAAGAGAGAGAGAGAGAAGGAGAGAAATATTTCTGAGCTGAGTGCAACTGCAGGAGGATAGCGATTGTCACTCTGACCTGTGGATATTGTATGTTCCTTGTATCCCTCATCACCTCCTTTGGCATACTCAGAGTAGCACGTCTTCTTTTGTCTGACTGAAAAAATAGCATGGCATCTGGTCCACATCCATATGTAGGATCTGCCTCTTACTGTGCCTTTATGCAGACATATTTTGATCTGTTGCCCTGCCTTGAGAACCAAAAGACAACAATTTTATCATCAAAATTCTATAGCTGATGTTTTTAGTAAGGTCCCACCTTTGAAGGTTTTAGAATATCTTATTAGCATAGATTTTAAAAAACATTTAAGTTTCTGTTTCTAACACATAGTGCTCTGGCCATTAAATAGCCTTAGTTGCGGAAATGGCCTTAAATTAAACAAACAAACAAACAAACAAACTGTGCCTTTATGCAAGCAAGTTGCTCTTTTTTATGTATTTGCCAATCAATATGAACCTGTGCATTTAATCATTCGCATTGCCTTATTTTGTTTCTTAGAATAGCCTCTAAAAGACCATATGGAAAGTTGCTACACAAAAGAGGGGTTCCATATGTTCACTTGGAGAGAAAAGTACATCCTCGGTGACTCATTCACTGTTTTGGTCCATTTTCTGTCTGCATTATTCCACATTTTAATGTATTAATGTTTACCATATTAACTCCATTTCGCTTAGCCTGATTAATGTATTGTCTAAAACAGTCATCCCCACCCAAATGAAACCTATGCATAATCTATCTTCGAGATTAATTTTGCAATGTAATTTAATTAATTCTGCAATGTACTGTAATCATCAAGTGAATACTATGGAAAATCACTCTATTGCACCTGCCAGGGCCCTTTGTATGGTTTGCTTGACTGTGATTGCTTGACCCTGTTGGCCCTGTGCTGCAAAATCAATTGAAAATTCAGTTTATATGTTTTGACATTTCTAAATGCAGGGCATCATCCATGCATACATACAATCCAATGCTCCAGTGTGTAGTTGTTCTGCAGGGCCATTTCCAATGGCATGTTGTGTGGGTGAGCATCTCAGCATCCCTGTGGGTGTGTGTGCCCGTTAAGCTTCAATTAGAGCTGTAGCAGAGCCATGGGGCGTTTTTGTGTGGCGGTGCGGAAGCTCGAGGCGTGTGGAGACGGCAGCAAGTCGCTCGGGGACTCGGAGGCGCTGCGATCAGCGCTGAGCATTCTCAGGCGAGCGAGTCTCCTTTTGAAGTCCTCTCGGTGCCTTTCTGCATGGTGCGATGAGTCATGGCCGCTGTTTATCTTCTTGGATGTTAACTGGAAAAGGAGGGTGTGTGTCTGTGTGTGCGTGTGTGGGGTTTGGTGGTTGGCTTGTTGCACAAGGTTTCTCACTTATATAGTTGATGCCTCTCAATTTCTCTCCTCTGCTCTCCAGCTTGCTTTGCTCCCTGGTTCACATGCAGAAATGTTCCTTTGATCACCATCACAGCACATAGCTCAGCTTTAAGTCCCAGAGTGTTCCTGCATGGAGTCTTTTTTCTAGTCCTCCTGTTCAGAGGCATCTGGAAGCATGATCAGTAAGCCTTGGTGGCCACAGTATATAAGCCTAAGGCAATGTCAGTGATGTGGTATTATTGCAGTTTTGTCTCCAGATGTTGTCTACTCTGTCACTATAACACCATGATCTTTTCAATCTGTCTTTAGTTGGGTTGGAAATGGGTTGGGGATGCATGTAGAAGTCAAGGGGAATGGAAATACGTTGTTGCTCTTGCACAGTGGCCCGTATCTTGTGTGCAGCTCAACTCCAGAAGATTCCTTTTTAAGATTGAGTCTGCCCACACTTCTGTCCTATAGCTCTCTGCTCTCGCTTTACTGATGCTGATTCCTGAAACCTCTTTGGAGAAGTTCTCTCTGCAAGGCCGCAAATGTTTACTCACAGCCCCATTGGTTGGCTCCCTACCTCCTCCTCCTGACTATATTTCAGTGTCAGGGTTTTTCGTAGACTCAGGACTAATGTAGTAAGTCAGCAAGCCACATGCAAGGACTTGATGGGATTATAAAGAATGTAGTGACAAGACTGACATATAAGCAAGCTACCCTTTACTGTAGCCGTTAAATGAGGTTAAATGAACCGAAATCATCACTGGCAATGTATTCCAATCCAGAACTGCTTGTCCTTCCTCTGTCTGTTCCATCTGCTCTGTTGTTGCCAGGATACCTGTTCCCTCAGTAAATGCGTTGCCACTCATCTGAATTGTAAATAACATTTTAGCTGCTTCTACAGGAGCAGAGCCAACTTTGTAATTTGTGTAACATTTTAGCTGATTTGTAGCCGACGGGCCACCAGGCTAACCAGAGGTCAAGGAGGCATTTAGCAGAACCCAATGTTACACTTATATCCATGTCATAGGCAAGGCTGTCATGTTTTTTGTTTGTGTGTATTTGTTAAAGCTTTGAATAATTGATTTGATTGGCCAAATAGGCCTACATTTGTGCCTTGCCCCTTTCAGCGATAGGCCTACAACACTATATGCTTTCATGAACAGGGGGAAACAGAAAGTGTGTGTTACCTCAGTCAGTTCACAACCAGGAGGTGTCTGCATTCACTATGAGAGTTGAGACGAGATGGTAATCACTGCCTAATTAGTGTATTTTAACATGAGTTGCTAATGCTAACACATCGACAACCCCATACCACCTGTTTCCCCCTCCCCTCAGTGTGTGTGTGTGACTGGTGATGGTAACAGCTTTGCAGGGCAGGCGCACTGCTCGCATTTCCTTTCCTGCATTTCTGCTGCTCCAGTGAGCGTATTTTTCTCCTGCCTGTCCACCCTGAAAGAGATTGTAGCGATGAGCTAGCCCTCTGGATGAGCGTGTATCAGCACTGGTGTCTCGCTCACACCGACCCCCTTCCCTTCTCGCCTCCATGGACATCATTCGGCCTTGATATGTTTGGTTTTGTCTTTGTGATTAGCTGTTGCACAGATATGTTTGTATTCTTTTTGCAGCAGGTCTAGACAACAGGCCTTTTCCTCATGGCCTCTAAGAGCACATTTCTCATTTTTTATTTTCTGGATAGACCTGGGCTTCTTGTTGCCGTATTTCAGTCATCACAAGGAAGTATTGCTTTGGCTTTGAAAATAAATTGGTCTGTTTTACACTCACTAGTGAAGGCTTAAAGTGTGAGGGCTTAAGAATAGAATCTCCTTTGAACAATTTCATAAGAGATCACTGTGTGTGTGTGTGTGTGTGTGCGCTGAGGAGATTAGGCAGGATGCTGGTTATGAGTAGGAAGGAACAGAGCACTCTACCGCCCACCTCAAGCTCTAATAGCTGTTGGGGTCAGCTGTTTTGGCTTGGGCCTTGGCTAGGCATCAAATATAATGGAGGTAAGCGACGAGGCGGGAAACAAGGTACAAAGGTACAGAACATTGCATCTGCACTACTAGGCCTACCATTTCCACCGACCACTTCTGGAAAATGACAGTCATCACAACTTGTGTGAAGGAGGTCCCTGTGCAAATGCCTGAACAGAGTTGGAGTCCTGTTTGATTATAATCATCACACCACTATTTGAGAGGCAGCTTTGCCCACTTAGCATGCTGCTTCTGTGATGTAACTGGCAGTAATCTCCAGTGCTCTGGTACACTTTTCTGTCTTACTGCCAACAGGCTGCTCACTTGTTTCCCCTAGCTACACACACAAACACACACACCTCTCTCCCATGCACCTAGGGATTCTTCACACTTCAAAGGGACAGAGCAAATGCAGACAGAAGCTTCCATTTTCTTTATTTCATCTTTAATGAGAGGAAAGAAAAAAAAGAGAAGTCTCGGAGAGGACAGGTTGCCATTAGATGGCTCTGCGGTATAAGACAAGAGTTCTGTAGCGAGTCTAGCGACACACTTTTTTTTTTTTTTTAAACTACACACTACTCTTCCACACACCACACAACGGCACATGAAGAGGATGCATCAGAGACACAGAGGTTCCATAACATTTCTAACAGCACTGTACACCAAGACGGCTGTCTCTAATGCCATTTTCTTTTCTTTTTTTTGTTTTGTTATGTTTGTTGTTGCTGTTTTTTTTTTTTCCCACACGGACTGCTTTGGGTCATGGTTTGAAAAAAAAAAAAAAGACGTGAGGTTCTCGTCCTTTTATTTGACATGAGTAGAGCCACTGAATTCCATAGACGATGACTATTGCACAAAGAGGTACCACAGTCTGTGGCAAAACTGTTAATCAAAGTAGTGAAGAGAATCTGGAGAGGTCGGCTCCATCGATGCTACAATAAAATACCTGTACCACTGTTGACAAGAAGGCTATGTATTTATTTCCAGTGTCTTTTTCAGAACAGTATTTTATTCATGCAGGTATTCAAAAAAGGACAAACAAATACAGGACTTTGTCTCAAAAGTGTTCCTTTACCCACCGTCATTGCCGTTGAGAAATGCAGAACTCCAGCCATTTTTGAAGAGGGGAATGTCAGTCTCTTTCGAATGAATTTTATGTCATTTTCAAGTCCATCCTTATCGCATGTGCTCAGATTTCCTTCTGGTAAAACAACAGAGGGCACGGCAGGATGGCCAACAAATGTTAATCCATGACTGGGGGGACAGAGAGCTGTCTGGTATATTCTCTTCTTCATTTTCAGTAGCTGCTTTCATCATGCACTCGCTCTCTCTCTCAGTGTACAGTAAAATGCAGGTAGTAAATGACCAGTAACCCTCACATCCATTGCAGTGATGCAAGTTTGTGGCACGGCAAAATGTCATCACATAATAGACGTCATAGGTGTGGATACGGTTTCATATTATTTTTGACCATGCAGTTTCAAACAAATGCTCTTGGCTTTAACACATCTACACAAATGATGACCCCATAAAAATGTGTATAAAATAGACAGTGGGGTCAAATCATTCAATGCCTTACTAAGAGGAAAAACAAAAGTGTCAATCAGTTCCTTGGCTTTACAGAAAATCAAGATATTCCAATAAAAAATAGCCTCACCCACTGAGAAACTTAAGTGAGAAAAAAAGAAAACTATTAGCAGAACATGAGGGATTATCTTGAAACACTTCAGACTGCATCTTGAGGGTGATACGGTAGTGTTAACCTGTCAGTATCTACTGTCCATGTGAACCGAGATACTCCTGGAGGTCAATGAAAGCTCTGTAGATGTCCGGCCATAAAAGCTGTTACTTTTCATCGGCTCATTTTGCTTGTCACCACTAAATGAAATCTGCTCAGAGTTTATGGAGAAACAACTGACTTTCAACAACTTCAGAAACAATATAAACACAACACGTTTTTACAGAATGCTGTTACATGACTTTAACTTCAAAATGCAGACAGATGTCTTGTACCCAATATTAAGCTGTCATCTGTAGTAAATAATTTCATTTTAATATAATAATGCCACACCTGTCTACCCATAATATCTATAAAGTAACCTCTTCTTGGTTTACTAGAGGCCAGCTTTCTACAGTGATTAAATCAATTCCACATCAGTAATCTTGGACAGTCTCTCTTAAATGCCTTGTATATTCAATTCTTCACTTTTTTAAGAATTTGTGGCTTGGAGTGTTTTGCAAGGCACTGAAACAAACTACTGGTGCTTTTTGTATAATTTGGGGCTAATTTTCATATCTTCAAATGTGATGTTTCACTTATAACAGACTTTCATTAATTTCCATTAATATTTAAGTACCAGAAATTAAACCAAATAATTGCAAACAAATTATAGAAACACTTCAGGAGTACGTCCACATGCACAGATACTGGTGGCATATGAACAGTGTATTGTTCTTGTCATTAAAATCAAGTCTTTCATCAGTCAGATTAATGGCTAGTTAGATTGCAGTCGAGTGATATAGTTAGAGTGTGCTGTCCAGTGCTTCATTTCAATTTCTTTACAAGGACTCATTAATGTAATTAATATCTCCCGCCTCATTTCATTTAAAATATTCTGACCTTAACAGCAGCATTGCTCTTGAGAGATGTTTCAGTCCATGTGGGCCATATGTTCTGAAGTCATTTTTTTGCAGTTTGACACAGGGAAGTTAATTTGCAGGCTTGAGAAAGCAGGTCTTAGCATGACACTGCAAACGCAAATGTCCAAATAGCGCTGTACGTGGCAAGAGGGAGAATAATAATCTTTCCCTGCAGATGGATCTCAGCACTCTCCACAGGTGGTCTGCCAATCTGTGACAGAAAGCATTTCCTCTGTGTCTCTGCAAATGACTACTTGGCAGCACTGTGTCTACAGTACACTTTTCTTACATAATCCAAACCTGGTTTTATTGGGTTAAGTGCTTTGTTTGGGAGGGGGGGCTAAATTGCTAAATAATTTGAGATTCTGGTGATGTAATCATTTAACTGTCTTGCTGTTACAAAGCAAATATGAATAATGCTATTTTGAAGCATTACTGAAAGGCTTGTTGACATACCTGAGTACAAAGAAAAGGGGGGGGATAAACAAAATCCTCCATGTGTTTTTTACACCTGTGTGTATGTGCATGTGCATCTGTGTACATGAGCATGTGGTGTAGCAGCTATACAGTCTTCTCAAGTCCTCAACTCCCTTGCTAGGGCCTAACCCAGTGACATCATCCAAAACAGAGAACCCCGTAGCTTATTGTTCCAGTAGTAAACCCAAAGCATGTAAACATTACTCTTTTGTTTTCTTGGTTCAGAGTAAGACTGGCAACTATTTGTTGTTGTTTCCACAGCTCGAACAGTGGTTGAGGGGCGGGGAGGTGATGGTGCAGGACTGCTCTCACAAAATGACTTGTTATTTTATTTAACTATACTTTGTACATTTGGTAAACCAAACGATGAGGCCTTGTTTGATGTTCCCTAACTGCAGCTGTGGTCATAAAGGTTAGTTGTTTTTAAAAACCCAATGTTACCACTTAAAAATGAATGGCCACAAATAAAGGTTAAGATTCAAATAAATAACTTATATCAGCCAAACAAGAAAAAAAAAAAAAAACTCTTCCATGGGTTCATACCCACAAACACGCAAGTATATAAACACAGTAGACCCACTGTTAACATTGCATTTACAAATTGATAATCAAGCATAACTTAACAGTTGGTTCAGAACTGTCCATTTTACACGTCTTCATCTGCGGAGGCATCCATCCCTGTGTTTTTTGTGCTTCCTTGTGTTGTTCATTTCTTTTTAAAGGTTTGCCTGTTTGGTCTTTACTGCACAATGTTGTTTTTGATATATTGCTTTAGGGAAATGAGGTTCATGCCAGATCCACTGCAAAAATAAAATGGAGGGCAGGCGTCTTGTCCTTCGAGTTAGTTTTCAGGGGATGCAGTTTGGTCTCCATTGTTGTTTGTTTACTGTTGTGGGTGTTAATGTGACCTTGTCACCTCCTTCACACACAGGGTGGATGAGCTGTGATTGTCTTCCTCTCTCCCTCACACTTTGTCACGGTGACACTGGGAATTTGGAAAGTGAAATGTCACCTCTGTCTAAACTAGCTCATGTCCTTTCCCATTGTCCGTCATCCAGTCCCATATACACAGTCTTATCGGTCTTGTCTCTCTTCACATCCTCCCCTGACCACAAGGTGGCCAGTGTTTCAGTAGTAATCTAAACTGCATCTGCCTCACAGCTTACTAACAAAAATAAAAACGGCTATCAACGGTTACACACAAATCTCGATGGGTGTGGTGACCAGGATGCGGCCGCCGTTGCCGTTGCTGTCGCGAGAGCCACGCTCGTAGCCGCCGTTGGAGGCGGGCGAGCTGTTGACCGAGGAGGAGTAGTGTGAGGCTGCCACGGGCTCCATGACGATGCCGCCCTTGGTCACCACAGCTGTCAGGCTCTGCTGCTTCAGACGTTCAATGAGCTCCTCTTCCTCGGACGACGAAGAGCAGCTGAGCTCGGCGGGAGGGCCGCTGCCGCCCGCGGAGGATGAGGAAGAGTGAGCCCCCGCCCCAGCCGACGACACCGCCGAAGGTGACACCGATCCCGTGATGACGCCGGGCACATTTCCATTCTCCGTGTCCAGCATCCAGTAGTCGTCGAAGTGGGCGAAGACGTCCTTGACGGAGCAGCGGCGGTCCTGCTGGATGGCGAGCAGCCGGCGGAACATGCGCAGCGCCTCGGGCGTGAAGCGGCGCCACTGCGAGGGCACCTGGGCCGAGCGGCCGCGCTGCCAGCGGGAGAACTCCTCGTAGAAGGCGTCCGATGGCAGCGCCTTCTCCCACGGGAAATTGCCCGTGAGCATGCAGAAGAGGAGCACGCCGAACGCCCACACGTCCGTGCTGGGCTCCACCAGGAAGCCGTCGCGCCGCGAGGCATCGCACAGCTCGGGGGCCGTGTACGGGATGGTGCCGCTGACACGCTTGACCGGTGAGCCGGCGCGCCGCGTCATGCCGAAGTCCGACAGCTTGACCTTGTGGCACTCGCGATCGAAGATGAGCACGTTCTCGGGCTTGATGTCGCGGTGCACCAGCTTCCTGCCATGCAGGAAGTCCAGGCCAATAGCCACCTGGCGGACACAGCGCTTGGCAACAGCCTCAGGGAGACCCACCTGGATACGGAAAAAAAATGAGAGAATGTCGGTCAGATATGCAGAAAGCAGACTTAGCTATCCAAGGAAAAGAACTAAAAGAGGCTCATCAGAACCTGTTATAACATTTCCTGGAAAGTAAAATAGACAGCATGAGATTTTTTTTTAAACTGTGAGGGACCGGAATGAGAGAAAGTGAAGAAGTATAAACCCAAAAGTGCCCTGAACATGAGCACAATACACAAGGTCATAGCATTATGCCTACTTTTGAAAGCTTCCCACGTCTGAAAATATAGTATATGCTAGTCATTTCATGTGAAAATGCTACACGTTGTCCTTTTTTAACTTCACTGTTGGTAGGAGAGCTTATTGTAATTTTAAAGTAACACCAAATAACTTTTCCTCTGTTGCACGCACGCTATTTGTTTATCCAGCAAAACATCGTTTACAAATAACTGAACAAAATGATTTTATGAAAGTATTATGTATTGCGACATCATGCAAGTCAAATTTGTAGTTTCATATGTCTCATTCCATCGAACTACAAGCCCGCTACCCGATCTGGCAAACTTACATAGTGCGGTTATAGCCGATAGAGGGCCGCGAAGCGAATGCAGAAGTGCCGTTCACCCTGTTACGAGTTGATGAACCACAGAAACAATTTTGGAAACATTATTTTAAGGTACAAAAAACTCTTTGGTGTTGCTTTAAAACATTGCCTAATCTCAGAGTATATCCCCTGAAACATTTGTCATGAAAAA
This sequence comes from Alosa alosa, assembly GCF_017589495.1. Classification (NCBI taxonomy): domain Eukaryota; kingdom Metazoa; phylum Chordata; class Actinopteri; order Clupeiformes; family Clupeidae; genus Alosa; species Alosa alosa. The sequence continues at coordinate 1,425,480 of NC_063194.1, forward strand.
GCATCTAAAAATATAGCTGCAAGCAGCAATGAGGGGGCCAAGCAGAGAGGCCGGAGTAACCATGGCAACGAAATGCTGTTAGCTCAATGCTGCAATCAGACGTATGGCCATAAGCTGTCAAAGCAAGTTTCCGCGTCTAGCACATCAAAGTTACAAGGCAAAATGCATTTTTTGCTAATTGCAGTGACCCTAGAGGTCAAAGGTCACAAAATCGGCATTCACCTGATGGGGTCATGAGTCCATGTACCAAGTTTGGTTTTGATACATGCAACGATTGCTGAGATATGAGCTCACTTCCTGTTTGGCGGCTTCGCCGCAAATTTTGATGGGCTTTTACGGGCGAACGGTAATACTTCCGAAGACAAAAAGTGATAACTTTTGTGAGGCTTGGCCTGAAGATGTGTCAAATTTGGTGGGAATCAGAGAAAGTATGTGACCCCTGATACATTTTAAGTGTTTTTGATGAAATCCAAAATGGCGGAAAATCCATAATGGCGGAAAATGATGTCATACTTGAACTCGGCTTTCAAACCTGACTTTTGAAAATCGGACCAACAGGTCAAAAGTTACGTGCATGAACGCACGTCCAACTTTGGCCTGTTGGTGGCGCTAGAGGGTTCGAGTTGCCGACATGAAACTTGGTGACATGAATCATGGGACCGTCCCCAATCAGTGTGCCAAATTTCCCAACTTTTTACCATACGGTTCTATAGGCTGCCATAGACTCCCATTGCATATAATAAATATAACTGCAAGCAGCAATGAGGGGGCCAAGCAGTCAGTTCAGCGGTCCAAATTTGTCATGTAACTCAATGCGGTTGCATCAGGTATATAGCATTAAGCAGTCACAGCAAGTTCCATGCCAAACAACCCAAGATTGGCTGAGTTACAAGGTAATTTCCTGTTTGGCGGCTTCACCACCAATTTCGATTGGCTATTATGGCCAAATGGTTTTAGTTCGAAAGACAAAAAGCAATGCATTTGTGAGACATGCTCTGAAGATGATGTGCATCAAGTTTGGAGTCAATCGGACAAAATTTGTGACCTATGAAAACTTTTAAGTGTTTTTGATAAAATTCAATATAGCGGAAAATCCATCATGGCGGAAATTGACATCATAGGGTGCATTGAACTTAGTCCAAGGACACCAACAACACCTGGTTTTTGAAAACTCAGAGCGACAGGTCAAAGGTTAGGTGCGTGAATGCACATCCAACTTTGACCTGTTGGTGGTGCTAGAGTGTATGAGGTGCCGACTTAAAACTTGATGAAATTTATCACAGGACTGTCTCTAATCAGTGTGCCAAACTTCACAACTTTTTACCAGACGGTTCTATGGACTGCCATAGACTTCCATGGCAGAATAATACACTTCAGCAGCTACGGGCAAAAAAAGGTTTTGCTAATTACAGCGCCCCCTAGCGGTCAAAGGTTACCAGATTGGTTGTGTGTTCTCCCAATTAGGTCAGGAGTCCATATACCAAGTTTGGATTTGATGACTGCAAGGGTTGCTGAGATATGAGCTCACTTCCTGTTTGGCGGCTTTGCCGCACATTTTGATTGGCTGTTCCGGGCGAACGGTAATACTTCCGAAGACGAAAAGTGATAACTTTTGTGAGGCTTGGTCTGAAGATGATCTGTGTAAAAAATCAGAGAAAGTATGTGACCCCTGATACATTTTAAGTGTTTTTGATGAAATCCAAAATGGCGGAAAATCCATCATGGCGGAAAATGACGTCATAGGGTGCGTTGAACTCGGCTTGGTCCAAGGATTCCAACGATATCTGACTTTTGAAAATCGGACCTACGGGTCAAAAGTTACGTGAGTGAACACACTTCCAACTTTGGCCTGTTGGTGGCGCTAGAGGGTTCGAGTTGCCGACATGAAACTTGGTGACATGAATCATGGGACCGTCCCCAATTAGTGTGCCAAATTTCCCAACTTTTTACCAGACGGTTCTATGGGCTGCCATTGACTTCAATTGCATATAATAATAATAATAATAATAATAGGAAAACGTAGAAACACGCTTCGCTGCTTGGCCCCCAAATAAGCCTCTATGTTGGACTCGCGGCTAGACAGGCCCGGGGTGGGTAATCGGGAGAATCGGGAGAATTCCCGGTGGGCCGCTTCACTTTTGGAGGAAAAAAATATTGACATTTGTCACGTTAGTCTAACTTCTCTTAAAGTAGGCTACACGTTCCGCATTCTGGTACGTGCCTCTGCATGGGTTGTAGCCTACCATGTGAGGGAGTTCTCCCCTCCCAAAAAGAGTTGGTTTGGTCCATATAGCCCGTCTTTTCCAAAAAGTTTTTCAGATGCGGAGAGCCGGGCCGGCCCTTCAGTAGCCATAAGCGTCAGGAAGGATGGATGGAAGAAAGAGGCCAGGAGGGACTGAAACGGCCAGGTAGATGTTGCTAAATGTGCCAAGCTTCTAGATTAGGCCTACAGACAAAAGTGGCAACTGGTAAAGAGAGATAGCCTATAGGCAATGATTATTAGCAGTTATTGGGCTAATATTGGACGTTTGTAGCGTTGTCAAGCTATTTGCAAGCAACATATTCAATTACTTAAAATGTTAGCCTTTTGTATCCGATTCATAGACTTTGCAGTATGCAAATATTAATAACAAAACTGAAGTTTGATCTGTGTAGGCCTATGCGGTAAAAAATTGTAGCCTCTGATCAACCAGTCGACCACTGAAAATTATGAGCCCGAAATTAGTGATGAGGAGGCCATGACTACAGGGACAAGTAGAGAGGATAAATTAAAGTTATTTCATGTAAGAAAGAGCTAAATATTTATGCTACATGATGAACCTATATGCCTTGTTTGCTTAGAAGAGGGTGTAGTAAAGGAGTAGGCTAAAATCACCAAACAACAATATAGCCTACCCATGCAAAAAAACATGTAGCCTAAACATTAGTTCAATATGCCTCTTTGTGGAAGCGTGGGATAGGCTACATTTCAAAAGCTTTCTGTCTTTCTTTCTTTCTGTTTTTGTTAACTTGTGGAATAGTGGAATATTTTTTGTTAACTTCTCAGTTGAAGTGAATCTGGGCTAGATGATGCACCACCGAACAAAAACACTGATACAAGCATTTCAACTCAAACTCTTAACTGAACTGATACTCATAAAACGTTTTTACCCATTATCAGTGTCAATTTGTTTCATTTTTTCAATTTGTTATATTTCACAATGTTTAATTTCTAATAGCCGTTATTACACACAATAAACAAGATAACCAACTAACAATACATATTGTGTTATATTTTAGTTATTATACTTTCCATACTCAGAAACACTGGTAGATACTGGTGGCCTTTCATCATATCCTGTGAGAGACGACTGAAGTAATAAGAGCTCAGAAGCATACACTTGATTGTGCTGACACATACACACACACACACACACCAAATCACGCCTCTTCCCTTACCTGGGGTGGAATGATGTCGAAGAGGTCACCGGCGGAGGCGTACTCCTGGGCGAAGATGTAGTAGTCGTCTGTCTCGAAAGCGATGCCGTGCATGTTGATGATGTATGGGCAGGGCGACAGGTAGAGGGAGATGCTGTACTCTCGCAGGAAGCTCTTCAGCTTGGTGGTCTTCTTCCGCAGATACTTCAGGGCCATTTTAGTGCCTGTGGGACACAGAAGGGCATACCAACGACTCAATATATTGTAGAATAAAATAATAATATAGGTGTACAAAAATCAACTCACAGCTGACATTCTAAAGAAGGTGTCGCAATAGGAGATTCGACCAAGACGTGGTGTAATTTCTAACATTGCACACTAAAGAACATTCGTTTATGTCACCATAAAAGACAATTGGTATTTTCACCAGGTCTTGGACGAATCCTATTTGATTATGACAGAGTGGATTCATCTAAGCATCATATTAGGTGTCATTGTGCAGTGGTCGACTTCTCAGTCCTTAAATATGTACAGTTCTGCTTCATACTGATCGCTCCATATCAAACTATGTTTTTCAGGGGGCGAAAGCTATTCAAATTCAAATGCTTGTCTTGCTCCAAGAAAACCTTAGTCTAAGGTCAACTCTGCTTTCCTCAGGGGCCTGAGGCTTGTAAGCAAGTGTTCTGTTTTAAGAACGACTGCATCTGAAATTAGGTAGATAATAACTCTCTTCTGTGCTCTCAGACTGCCGGTGAATCCTTTCTCTTCATTTATAATGTAAGGACGCTAAAAGCAATAGAATGGATTTGAAGTCTGGGGGGAGTCGTATATGAAGGAAATGGGAAGGAAATGGTCCAAAGCATCTCCGATACTGACATGCTGTTTTTTTTTTTCCACCAATGACGAGAATGCACAGGAACTAGACGAGACTTGAGTGGAGCACTGAGTTTGAAAACGGACACTGATGGACAGCGATGCTGTTGTGGCTGTCTGTCTTTCCCGTAATCGTGATTGCATAGAACAAAGCCATGGAATTAAAAAGCCTCCTGCGATTCCCCCACTGCAGCACGGGGAGATTGTTGGAGACCAGCTAGCCAGATGGGAATCTTTCCACTCCTGTTGCTCTTCCACTGAGAGACACGGATGGTAAAATACAGTGCATCGCTCAAGACTCTACAAAGCAGTCAGCTCGCTTTGAGCAGCTTAGTAAAGCACAGAAACAGCCAGACAGCTGCATGAAATCCTGTCAATCATCTTCTCTGCGGGATGTGAACGTTGAAAAAGGGCAGTCATACAAATACATAATTATCCAGTTAGACTCATTGCACAAATATGTATTCTCATAGAGTCATTTGTTCTCTATGTGAAAAAAGATATTTCCATATTATGAAAGATTAATTAGGAGTGCATGATTTCCACTGTTATATTGGATAGTTAAACACACACAGTTCTTGAGCACACCCTGGATATAGCATTTATTTAGAGGGATGTACACCCTCAAGAGCCGAATGCATCAGAGCAGCAGTGAAACTAAAATGCTTCTGCATGTCTTGCTTAAATCTTATTCTTGCAATGCTTAAAAAGATGCATAAAATGCATAAAAAGATTTGCAAACACCAGAAACTACAACCCCCCCCCCCAAACAACACACACACACACACACTCTGCTTTTGGGTAATGACCCACCATTCCATGACTGCAATCGCTGCTCTTTTGCTGTATCACAGTGGTGTGCATAAAGATAGGACGTGCAGAGTATATCACTGCATCATAAAACTATTACCATCAAGAGGGAGTGGGCTGCTAAATTGATCGTGCTAAGTAAGCACCCAAAGTTATTTTTCATTGCCAACTACTCCCTAAGCTGTAATTCATAACCTTTATGTTACACTCTGGCCCTTCTCCCTAATATCATACTCCATTACACAGTTATGGGTGGGGCGTCTTAGAACGTGAGCTGTACAAATGCCATAAATACTCATATACTCAAGAGCATAGGCAAAAAGCACTTCATGAGTGAGCTGTATGTTAGCCAGTGCCAATGTACAGGCAAAGCGGAGGCATACTCAACAAACAGAAGGTCGCTCAAAAAGCCTGTCTTTTTGTGTGCTCTCAGAAGAAAAAGGCCTGCTCATTTTGCATCGGCAACAGATGGTGAGCTCTTTTTTCACTGCCCACCAAAAAAAAAGGTAAAGAATAGACCAGTGAAACTACGTACGCTCAATAGCATCATTAGCCCTCACTGCACACAGAGTTAAAGTGTGTATTCATGGGAGATACAGAGCCTTTGAAACAGACCTCGCTGCCGAGGCATTAGGACAAATGGTGAAGAATTTGCTTGCATTCTCACAGCACCCTGGTCAGATTTCTGAGAGGTGAATGTTTTGATAAGTAATCTGCACAGGTATTTCACTTTATGTACATCCATCTTTACAAAGAATGTGCATTGCCGTCTGCTCACACCCTGACAAGTAGGTTTCTCCAGAGCAGCTGGGAGTCGGAAAATAAAGGATCAAGGCGTATTAGTTTGCCTCAAGTTACAGAGGCCAGATTCAATACATTTGGAACAGCACGATGTAAGCACTTTGAGTATTCAGAATGTGACAGTCTGCACCAAATTGGCTCTGGCAGATGCCTTTGATGAAAGCCCCTTTAACTCTCTACATTTTCATTTCAGTATTCTTGTCTACACAGAGAAAAAGATACATGTTTGATATTATTTAGATTAGATAGATTAGAATTAGAAAAATACATGTTTGATATTATTTAGATTAGATAGATTAGAATTAGAAAAATTCATATTCAATATTATTTTAGATTAGATAGATTATAATGAGATATTCTGTTGCTTCTGTTTGAGCACCTGACTCACCTCTGATTTTGTGGACTACAAGGTCCACCTTGCCGTAGGTCCCTTTGCCCAGCTCGCGGATGACCTCATAGTACCGGTTGATCTCCAGCTTCTCCATGTTCTGAGCGGCGATGAGCTGCAGCTCCTCCAGAATGTCGATGGAGGCGCGGGAGACGTGGGGCGAGGAGGATGAGGTCATGCTTCTGGACGGAGAGGCCGAGAACTTAGGCGGGAGATCTGGACGATGTGGAGACTGAGAGGAGAGAAATGGAAGAAAGGTGAGGAATGTATTTCTCCTTTTTTCATTTGATCTTTCTTAACATTGGAACTAATGGGTGGGGGGGGTTGAAAATGTCATATCTTTGTCTTGCTGTCTCAAAGACAGCAACACATGCACACACTCTCTCTTATCACAAACATCAGTGTGACAATGACTGGAATTATCAGAGCCCAAAGAAGGGAGGAAAAAGCATTATGTAACATTTTGCATCCTGCTCTACTTCCTACTCAGCGGAACTCATTTTAAGTGCAAAAGATCACACGCGCGCGCATCGGTCCCTGACAGGAACAGCGCACCAAAGGAGAACAAAAACCAGAACATTGTTTGAAAACAAAAAGGTGAAATTTCAAAAGGGCCTGGCAAGTTCCTGTTAGCATGACAAAAGCGGATCCCTCTCTCTCTTCTCCCCATTCAAGCCTTTGCCTCACACACACACACAGTCTCAATACATCGTGCCAACTTTTTTGCCCCTTATGTAACTCCAATTAACATTTCACCCCGTAAGTCAGTCAATAAAGCGCTATGAATGTGCTCAGCTGAGCGAGGAGCACTGAGGTATTGAGGGGGCTCAGTGTGATGGCTGCAAAGCCACATGCCCTGCGGAAGTGGCACTCCCGGGGAGCTGAACGTGTGAGCCGCGCCGCAACCTCACATACTCATGGGGAAATCTGGTAGCAAAGGAAGGAGGAAACCATGTGAACCCAAATGGAAAAAGTCTTTAAACTTCAAATGGACATTTTCATGTAGTATAGTATATATGTTAATGTGCATAATTATTGTCCCTTTCTTTCACATACAACAAGAAGATAGATAGATAGATAGATAGATAGATAGATAGATAGATAGATACTTTATTGATCCCCAGGGGAAATTCAAGAATAAGTATTCAATGTGAAAAGCATGCAAACTCTTTACCAAACTTTTATCGTGCAAACACATGAGGAGTGTGATTCCTATGTATCTTTGATTGATCTTTTCCAATATGGAAAACGTCATTAATTATTTTGGACATTTTAATTATTTGATTAAATACTGCAATGTCATTAACGTTTTGCAATTTGTTTAAACCATGCAAGGTAAATGCATTAATCTTAATCCCTACTAAGTATAAGTATAAGTGTAAGTATACATACTCTTTTGATGGTCTCTGCATTTATCCCAATCCGTGAATTAGTGAAACACACTCAGCACACAGTGAACACACAGAAAGGTGAAGCACACACTAATCCCGACGCAGTGAGCTGCCTGCTACAGTGGCGCTCGGGGAGCAGTGAGGGGTTAGGTGCCTTGCTCAAGGGCACTTCAGCCGTTCTTACTGGTCGGGGTTCGAACTGGCAACCCTCCGGTTACAAGTCCGAAGCGCTAACCAGTAGGCCACAGCTGCCCTACTATTCCATTTTATCTCTCTACAATTTTTATCAACTATTGCAGGATGGTTATATTTGCATTTTCCATGTTAAATGTGTTAGGCCTATTCTTTTTTATGCAAAAAAGATAACCCTAGTAAAAGAAGCACACATTTTTGAGGCCTCATATTTATATGGCAGAGCTTGAAGCCACCTATAGTTTGTTGGTTCCAGAACTTATCTGGCCCTAATGTGGCCTGGCTCTCCAGTCGATCTGTTCCAGATCAGAGCCAACAAATATGTTTCAGAGTTAGCTGCCATTTGGGAGTAAGAACACGCTGATTTCCAATCTCTGTCCTTTCAGCAGATAGAATAGACAGACTTCACACCTCTGATGGCGCTGATGCATTGCCAGTTCCCGTTCAAACTAGATGCATGGCACATCCGGCCCATATGCACCATCTGTGGAGGTCTGTGAAATGAAATGACCGTGTCTAAGAATGTGATTTCCATGGGCACCTTGGAAGACAACGTTGTAGGCTAAGCCAGACTTCAGAAAAGAAGCTAGGCAGAGATGTGAGAGAGGAAAGGGAGGGGGAAAGAATACTCAGCATGTGTATAGTGCATGTGTGTGTGCATCATGATTTTTGTCTCATCTCCGTCAGTGTCACCCGTAAAAAAGAACATTTTTCACCTTAGGCCTCCAGCAGGCTAGGTAAAAAAAAGCAAAGGGTCGAGCGAAAACCCAACATCTTCACACACACACGCACACACAGTAACACAAAGTCTGCATTACCAGCCGCCACATCATACCGGCCAAAACATGAGAGGACGCGCAAGCCCCAGAGCCTCCCGCTCCACTGCTGCAATGCTGACGCAGCCCGCACCAGAAGATGCTACCTGCTGCTACCGTGGGATTATTATTGCTGCCGTATCCGAGAGGGTTTGCAGAAGTACAGCTAGCGGCTTATCACACGTTTATTCTAATCGCCTCACTGGTTTTATTGTCCTGGGAGAGTTGTTTGTTACACAAGGCTTCTTCTCAGCCACGGAGCACCGCAGTGCCGAGGCCTATAGCCTTCTACAGCTTTTTGGATCTTCTGTATGTATCTGCACAATATAATAATGACCATTGTATTCCTATTACTGAGACAAAGTTGTATGCCTATTGACCCTTTAAGTGTCCTGTCACAGCTCATCTTCTGGTATAGTGTTAAGACTGAGATGAGATCTGGTGAAGGATATTGTTTGTAATTGTGAGAAAGTCATACCCAGTAAAACTGCTGTGCAATAGTTTATCATCTCCTTCTCCAATTTGGTCACCTTCACACCTTCACCTCCCACACATGACACACACACACACACACACACACACACAAAATCCCTCTCCAGTGCAGTGAATAAGCCTAATCAGCAAATGAGATCATGCAACACACCTTGAACATAACCTTAAAAATATGCAGAGTTGGATGACACAGCTGAAGAAAAGACATGAAGGTGGCTGAATATTCAACTAGTTATTCATCTGATAACAGAGGGCTACCTGTTAAAATAATAAAAAAAAAACGAACAACACAGCATTCCCATGGCAACCAGTTCTCTCGGCCAATTCTTTTTGATGAGGCGCACCAACATAAATCTGTACTTTGACATTCGGCAACAAATCACAGTAATGACTACACTTTGCCACGTGGGCAAGACCAACAAATAGCCAACATTGCAATAGCAGTGTGGCCAAACAGCACACTAAGCCACGCACCAGCTCTCTCCGACTTCGGTGGAAAACATTCATCTTCATGGAAGCCCCATCTCTGCCCTTGAACCGCATGAGAGAGTAGCGGCAGGCTCCTCTTAGCCCTAATGAAAAGCACAAATAGAGTGTATGTGGGTGTACGGTGTGATGAGATTCACTGTGTGGTTTTGCTCTCTTTTGCATTCTTCGCTTTCTCTGTCTGAAAAAGGAGTGAACTATTGATATAAGCTGATCTCCTCTTCTTCCCCTTTCCCTCTCTACACGTTCTTTTTTATACTTGTTAAGGAACCAGAGTAGCTAATCCAATTTAGGATCTTTAAATGATGAGTGAAAAACAGTGTAGGCATGCCAACAACCTGAATAAAACGTTTTTTCTTTCTTTCACACAGACATGGGTGTGAAACGGAACGGGCATGCTACAGCATCACACAGAGGGCTGATTGCGAGTCTGTTGTGTTTCTGAGATCCATTGCAGGAATCCTAACAGTAAAAGGTGCGTCCTAGACTAACCCTTTTTTCTCTCGTGTGTATGCACAGTGTAGCCCTACCCACCATTGTCAGATTACTCACAAAGGCTAACTCCTCACCGCTGCTGGAGGTGTGGGTCTTGGTAACTAATCGAATCTCCTACAAAAATACTGCGCAGCCCTGTACTTTATGATGCAACGGATCTCAACCACTGCTAGAAGACCGATTCACTCATCCAGAGGGCAGATGAGTCTAGAGGTCATTTTGCCTGGTGTGGGCAAGACCTGGGCCTCAAGAGGGCCAGATGTGGCTTGGTCAGCTGTTCGCTTGGCTTGACTGGCACTGCCAGTCGAATGGGTCATGCTGTGTCTGTCTTGGCTGAGTCTTCCCTGTTAGTGCTGTTTTGCACTACATGGTCTGTGCTTGGTTTTGAGCCTTGAGACCCTTGACAGCCTGCCTTCCATTGTCTCTCTCTCTCTCTCTCTCTCTCTCTCGAGCACTGTTATGACATCATCATTTATCTCACCATATGAGTCTCTATGTCTTGTCTGCCTCTGTCTCAAACACTTTTCCTGTCTCTCTCCACCTCCATCTTCTTTTTTTTTTTCTCTCTCTCTCTCTCTCTCTCTCTCTCTCTATTTCTCTCACTTATTATTCTTCCTGAATCCTCATGTAAGGTTGAAGCTCATCAAAGGGAGTTGGCCAATGGCTGTCTTCTCAGTTGCCAGCAGCACTCCCATTGTGTACAGGCTTTTGGAGAAAGATCAGTTGAGAGGTCCCTGGCCAGCTGACTGTGCCCCCCCTCTCTCTCACACACACAGTCTCTCTCTCTTTCTCACACAAACACTCTCTCTCTCTGAAAAGAACACAGAGACGTCCGTTCATCTTGACTGATAGTGGAAGGGTATGGGCAGAGTCTGGAAGAATGGCCAACATGGAGAGAGAGAGAGAGAGAGAGAGAGGGAGAGAGAGAGAGAGAGAGAGAGAGAGAGAGAGAGAGAGAGAGAGAGAGAGAGAGAGAAAAGAAGGGCGGAAAAGAAAGTGCTCAAAGTTGAGGGAAGACATGAGAACCAAGCAAGGCATTACACGGTAGACAGGCTTCACTCACTCGACACACTCAAAATGACGTTTCATATCTCTATCAGAAGTGACATTAACCATTGTCTGTCTATGGCATTCACTTATCTGACAACAGCCATCCATAGTTTAGTAACATTCAGATGAATTTAAGCTTACAGATGCATACCCTTCATGGAACAGCACAATCGTTTTAAAAGTGCTTCTGCTCTGTTTGTGATTGTGTGCCTGTGTTTGTACCTGTACATGGATACGTGCGCGTGCGCGCGTGTGTGTGTGTGTGTGTGTGTGTGTGTGAGTGTGAGAGAGAGAGAGAGAGAGAGAGAGAAATGCTGTTGTTGTAGTTGTAGATGTGATGCATGTAAGCAAATGCTCAGTCTGACAGTGTGTCTGGACAGAGCAGCCATATATTGTAACTAAACAGAAAACAAACAACCTGGCCCCGCATTAACGCTCAGTTCAGTTCGGTGACAACAGTTCAAGTCGCATATCTTTCTATCCTGGGGACAATCTATCCGTATTGTTTTGCGCAGTAATACTAATGTAATCTGAAACAAAAACGATAAGGATACCGATACACAAACGACCTGAACCAACCAACCATGGGAAAAATACAAAATAAAAAAAAATAACCACACTGACGACACACATACACCTTTTTCTCAACGACTTCTAAGAAAACAAACAGTTAAAACTGTTAAACCGAAAATCCATCAATTTGTTGATGATATAAAATCATTCATATTTCTTGCTGAAAACAAGTAGGCTAGCTTTGAAAAATCCATCTGCTACGACAAATAATCAACACAAAGAATAAACACAAATGGCTTAGCTGATATTTATAGCCTCCTGTGCTGAATCGTTCCGCTGCAAACACTCACCTTTCAAGTCGATTACGATATGCGGGACATATTGCAGTCACTCCATTAACAGGAAAGTCGCTCAGTCACGATGCAATGGGTATCCACTCGCTGTCTTCGAGTGCATTGATTTACTAGTTAATTATTTGCGTTGAAATGCTGATAAATTCCTGCAAACAGTAGCTGTGTGTCACCTTGCTGGGTGCTGTCGCTCTGTTGCTTCAACCAGGCGTATTGCTGTTGCCCTATTGTCTCCTCAGTTTCTGGATGCCACTAATGACAGCAAGAGGGGAGGCAGAGTTCCTGCCCACCGCGCCTACTAGCCAATTGGAGATTCGACCAAGAGAGAACCAAAGCAACCGGTCTGTCGGGGAGGGGTCCTCTGTCTCCATACAGATTTTTCTGTAGTGCCTCTGCGCAAAAGGAACCTGCAAGATGCGGGACGCAGTGCTTGACCACAGTAGGCCAATTAAAATCATTAAACGCTTCCCAGAAGCGAATTTGTTTCAGTGTTTATACCGTTATAAAATCATTATTGTATTCATCTAATGTGCTTGTCAGTCAACTAAATCACATTAATGACTGGAAAATAAAAGCCTTCACAGAGTTCAATCATCTAAAAAACGCATGATTTTTTTTTATTTTTTTATTTTTTTAAATAATCTCCATATGCATAGTGCAATCATTTGCTTTTTTGGTAAAGGGCATGCTCTTACGGTTTTGAGACAACAGCAGCTGTCATACTTAGGATGAGCTCACACAAGGTAAACCCAACTGAGACACAAACGAATCTCCACAACAGGACTCGCGAAGGCCAAACAAACGAGAGTATGATGTGCTACCCACGAGCAATTCCTACAGATTTATCCAAATGTAGGCCTACTGCAAACAGATAAGCTGAACATAGGCATACAGTAAGATTTATCATTGGCCTGCCTCACTATCTCTTTAGGAGGATCAGAAGTTTTATGCAAGTCCCATGTTGGGAAAACCGTGATGACAGCTGGCAATGTTCTCCATGCTATGCCTGGTTGCTTCAAACAGAATGATTTCCTGGAGAGAGATGCTTTTTTGTGGACAGTTGTATAATTACACTGTTCCTGACTAAAATATGCTCATTAATAGCATCTTGTTTGCTTTAACAGGGCGGGTAATGAACTGCCCTACATTTGGCCAAATGTGCGTGGTCACTGGCTAAAATTGACAGAGACAGAGGCAGTGCCAAACGGGAATGGGATAAGGCACATAAACACACTTAATTAATATTTGTCGTTTAAAGTCGACACACTTTCTACGGGACACTAAGCAGGGTAGTCTAAAGATAAATTGGTAAGCTATGATTCATGTTCGGCCCGCTCGCTCTCCTCCCTCCGACGCAGGAACTACGTCATTGTGGAGAATTTGTATTCAGACCGTAACAGGATTTGCCTCGTGCAAACGGGACAGCTCCTCCAGAGCTACTGGACGCTGCAGTATCCTACTTCTAAAATTACATGCACAACATGCAATCCATAAACTGTTGGGAAAAATAAGGACATATTTAATATGCTAAAGAATAGTGGTGTAGATTGTGCTTAGCAGAGGTTGTGCCATTTAAAAGAAAACATAACGGAATGCGCAATCAAATGACGTAAAAGAATGACAAATGAGCACCAGTTAGCCTACTTACTCTTCCTAACGGATGTCATTGAGGATTAATGTGTAATAAGAGATATTTATTGGTGCATATTCAGTCTGGAGAAGCCACAATTAAGAAAAACATATAGTTATTCTGTCGTTTAAAGGTGGCTTATCTTTTAATGGATATATTCAAAGTTGGCTTTATTAATTAAAACATAATTTGGTGTGTGCATGTATATTTTTTCAGTTTCATGACAACACAGGCATTCACAACATGTGTGAGTCAAGTGTGTCTTTAGTCTTCATTCATGCATATTCAGCCTTTCATGTGGCAGGCTGAATATATAGGTTACAGACGTATCCGGATCAAATCTTCATGGAAGTCCCATGAAAAAAACCTTGTAGAAAATATTTGCAAAATGCATGAGTGTTCTGAGAATCTGTAATTACATTGCTGCTGGCTTATTCTCGCTCAGTTTGAGCCCTCTTTGTTTGATCAATTCCCCAGAAGTTTGCATAATGAGTTCCCCAGGTTCTTTCCAGGGAGCACACAATGTTGATCACCCACAGGGATGGCAAATATACAGGCACAGTGCTGCAGTAAACACAGTGGCAGATTCACATCCACTGCCTCTCTGTGTTGTGCACAGACAACACTCACCAGTTAGAGCAATCACATTAATCAGATGATAGGAGACATTCGGCAAACAGTCAACTATCAGAACATCAAATAAATGGCCAATGAATGGTGGGGAATTGTCAAGCCCCGTCTCACCCCGTCAACTGGGCCATTAAGCCGATAACCCTCACCAGTGGCAGAGTCGATTTCAACAACACCGTTGCATTTCCTGCTGGACCAGATGCTATTTGAATTCATATGTCGGTCTGTTTATGACTCCTATGTTTGTGTGTGGCTATTTTGTTTTGAATCTGATCTTCATTATTAAAAAATAAGCACAAAAAAAGACACATTTCCTCCTGTTCGTCACGCCCCACCTGACATGTCTCTATTCCCCACTAGTGGGGCTCGCCCCACACTTTGAGAACCTCTGGTGTAGAGCACTGTGGGAGGTATCATATCACTCCACTCATATATCCTCTGATCTCTTGAGAGATGGAGAGCGTTTGTGTTGCTATAAAACACAATGACATCGGGCTTGCCATTTCATTTTAACACTGTACACTTTAATTATACAATTACATTGAATCACTGTAACTCTAAATTTAAGCTATAAATTGTGGAACAGTTTGGAAAATATTCCAGATCCACCTGTAGACTCTTTCAGTGTCACAGTTGATACCATCAACTGTCTTTTTCTCTGTAGGATTCTATTTGTATTCCCGCCAGGCACATGTGTGTGGTGTATAAAAAAAATCTGTCTGACGGCTGACAGCTGAAGAACACTGAATAAACCATCTAAATGCGTCAGACATGCACTGATGTCAGACTTACCATGTGATCCCACTACAGGGTGGGTCTCATTGTCCACTCAGGCTGTGCGTGTGTGTGTGTCCGTGTTTGTGTGTGTGTGTGAGAGAGAGCTGAGGTGATCCATCATCATGACTACAGACTGCTGAGAGGGCAGAAGTAGGCCTCCATTTAAGGTCCTAATAAATTAAAACCGCCTCTTTTCCATCAAGCTCTTCCATCTGACTTTGACCAAGGACTCGCATCTGTGTTAGTAACCTGTCAAAGCAGGAGTGACCACACAGGTCAAAGGTCACTGATAAAATGTTTAGCCAGTGTTCTCTCCTCTCCGCTCCCTCCACCATCCACCCACTTGCAAACCAGGGCTCGGGACTGAGATCCACTCTCCCATCCCCAAATGATGTGTACATCGCATGCCCTGCTGGCCCATTGCTTGTCCCCCTAAGTCTTTAACTCCTCAACTCAGCCAGAGATCTGCTCCGGGTGATATCAGCCAGGTTCTACTGCCGTCCCACAGCTCTGTGTGTCTGTTTCCGCTGCCTGGCCGGCACCACTCGGGGAGCGATGTGATGAAGACTGATGGTGTTACATAATTGTCCTCACGCTAATGAGCATTCGCACAGCGAGAGGGGTCCGCCGCAGGGGGGAGGCTGGAGTCAGCAGCGCCCGAGCCGCGCCAGTGTGTGTGTGTGTGTGTGCGAAGTGGCTGACGAGGTGTGGAGAGTTGATGAGAGGTTCTGTGGCTGGCGTCCAACGCCCGCGGAGACATGAGCACATTGTCCGGGGCTCACCCTAGTAAGTCCTCAGCCCAGACCACGCTGGAGCCATGGAAGAGAACAATGGGCGACCCTTGGGACTCCCTGTTTCCGACCCCCAACCTGCTCTCCATGGTGGGGTTCTGAAGAAAGAAAATAACTAAGTAATAAACACCCCACCCTGTTCACAATGTGTTATTAGAGTAGAGGAAACTCACGGAGTTACATAACTCAGGCATGCAGGGGTATGTAGTGTTAATGTAGTGTTAGTGTTATAAACAGAGCACCCATCTCTCTCTCCTGACACACTATCTCATTTATCGGTAGGTACGGAGAGTTTTCATTCTCTGTAGCAGGGAGGAAAGACGAGGGGGAAAAAAGAGCTTTCGTTATGACCAATCCCATGCCGCACACAGATGAGCATCTGCCATGCAGCATATGTGCCGCACTCGCTGAAGTTCACAGCTGCCCACGAAGGTCAGAGTGACTGAATTGAATAGGCGCTTCACGTGTCGCGTGCACCAGCACATAGCCACGTGTGGCAGCGGCGCGCAGGGCGCTAATAACCCAGCTGGCCCCTCTCCTCTCGCTGTCTGACCTGGGCGGGGTTTAGTTTTGTATTATCGGCTATCATTCAGACCATCAAATTGAGCATCAGGGGCCACGCCGGGTGGCTGGTGATTCAGTGGTGCTGTGGAGGGAGACAATGACACACACACATATACCCACCTTAACATGCACACACACACAAATGGATGGGCATGTGTGTGTATGGCTGTCTGAGAGGCTGGTGGTAGTCCCTGAGTCTCCAGGTTCTGACTGGCTTCCCTGCTTAGCTCGACTCGTCAGTCAGAATATTAATGGCGTATTTTCATCTCCAGGTTCACAAGCCTCTATTCTCTCTCGTCCTCTGTCTTTTAGTGCAACTGGGAATGAGAATGCACAGCGCTCCTTGTGAAGAAATGACAGGAGAGAGAGAAAGATAGACATGAGTCTGAGAAAGAGATAGAGAGAGAGATAAAAATAAGACCTTGACAGACAGCTGGAAATGCTACGGTCTAGCTACTCCTACCTTATTCCCAATACAGATTCTTATATTTCGAAACTTTACAGTGTGCATACCCTCTTCCTTTAATATTCTCCCTGTCAATACCCATAGATCTCTGTCTGGTACTTCTCAGCCTTGTGCTGATGAGCTAAGGGGATGAGAGAAGCCTGGGGACAATAGCTCCTTTCTGCTGGAGCCGCCGAGCCCGAGCGGTCTTGAGCACCCGTGGTGTCTGACAGTGGGGACGCTGAGGAGGTACACGTGAGAGTGATGGCATCGCACCCATTGTTGCACTCCTCCTCCCTCTATGTGTGTGTGTGTGTGTGTGTGTGTGTGTGTGTGCCATTGTGCTTCGTGTCATATGCCCTCGTTGCGCACAATAGGCCCAAGAGATGCGGCCAGGGGACACAGCCTTCCAGGGGGGCTGGGAGCAATCGTTCTGCAGCACGTGTGGTCATGGTCCCAGCATCGTGCTGCTGCATGGCAAAGAGCAAGAGATGGTGTGTCTGTCTGCGCCGTCACTTTTTTAAGGAGTTGTACATCTACTTGTTATGCAGCAGTTTAACAGCAGCTGGTGTGATTGACTGTTTTTACCAGTGATGTGCTACTGACAGCTATGACTCTAATGGTCATAAACTTCTACAGAAACCACCACATCACAAACTGACTTGTTTAAGCAGGAGGCCCTCTCTTGTGTGTGAGCATATGGCTTTGGCCAGGGCGATATTAACCCAACTGTGTGCTTGGTGGCTACACACACATAAGCCATATTGGCCAAGCATCTTCTGGCTGGCTACGTCATCGTCAGACCTGCAGCTCACGCCCACTTATTCAAAAAATAGCAACCTTACCAGGACAGGGCATAATGCATTATAATGCACTGACATGTTGAAGTGACCCCAGTTTGGGAGGAAATAGAATAGCTTTTTCAAAAAGAAATTATTAGGATCCTTTTTCAGAGCCTTCTTGTTATATCCTTTCCTGTTGATACGGGAGCACAATCACCAATCACGTGTAGTCCCGGTCGAGCCCTATTTTGTTACGATTTCATGACATGGCAAGGAGCAAGAGATTATGTCTGTCTGTGTTGGTTCTTACACGTGTAGTTTGTTCACCACCCAGGATCACAATGTTGGACTTTTGCATCACCTGTGGTCATGTTTCAAACCCCACCATTTGGCAGTTCATCCACAGCTGGTTTGAGGTATAGTTCTACAGGCCATGGCCAACAGCTATGATTGTTATGATGATCAAGAACAAAAGCCACTACATCCCAAACTAACTCATTTAGGAAGGAAGTCCTCTCTTGTGTGCGACCATATGGCTTTGGCCTGGGCGATATTAACCCAACTGTGTGCTTTCTGGCTGGACACACATGACTGAGTTATCCTGGCCAAGCGCCTTCCCTTCCTGACTACGTCATCACCAGGCCTACGGAGGTTACAGTATCCCCCCCTGCCAAATGAGCAGCTCACATATCCCCCAAAAAAAAAACAGCCATGTGCCCTTTCCAGGACAAGGCGAAAGGTGAAAATGTATTCTAATGTAATGCCATGTTGTAGTGAGGGAAATGGGGAAGCTTTTTTTTAACTAAATGATTAGGACCCTTTTTTAGAGCCTTCCTGTTACATACCTCTCTGTTGCTACAGGAGCCTGAAATCATGTGTAGTCTTGGTCAACCCCAATTTTGTTATGATTTGGTGAAATTGCTCATAATAGCTGGTCTGTATGCATGTGATCCCTCACTGTTAAATGCAGCAGGCTAAATGTTTGCCTAATCAGCTGTGGAGAACAGAACAAACAGATTTACGCCGAGCTCCCCAAACAGAGACAGATTAAAGCTTTCGCTCTGCATACACGTCATTTTCCCTTATTGGTGTTTAATTGCATTTTGTCTCTCCTCAGCTCTTCGCTGTAGGGGTTGTTGTATCCATGCGCTGCCGAACAAAAGGAGCAAGGATGTACGTGGACCGCTTTTCAAGCGAGGCCACTATCTAAGACACACACACACACACACACACACACACACACACACACACATTTAGCAGCATGCACGACCAATGCACTGCAAAAACAGGATTATCCAAGGCGCCAGCAGGTGGCAGGAGCATGCCAGGGAGCCCAAAGCACGGGGTGCTCCTCTTATCTCTCTCTCAGCCTTTGTTCCTCTGCCCAGGGCTTAGCTCCGGTGCCACGGTTCCATGCCTTTCCTACGCCATGCAGAGAGGCTGTGCTCCAACAGCCAGCGTGCCACTGAGCACAGCAGAAATGAAATCAGGGGAGCTGTGTGGAGGCAAGGTGTGGATATCAAGTTTAATGACTGTGGTCTGTGTGAACCAATGGCTTCTGTTTCACACTAAACCTCCGTGGGAACTGTTTCCTAGCAGGGACAACAGGGATCGCAGAATGCATAATGAACCATGATGATCAAATTTATATGAATTATGTACACAAAAGACCAGAACAGAAAATCAATGCTATGGAAATGTTATAGTTCCTTTTTTACCTTTACCTGATAAGCACAGGGTTTATAGGGGTCAGCCAGGATGTCTATTTTGGGAAAGACAACAGAAAGAGGTTTGAGGACAGAAAGAGGACTCTTTGATGTTGGAGAGAACGACAACATCCTGAAATTTCATGAGAGAGAACACTAACCACAAGATCTATAAAGGTGCAAATATTTGGAACCGGATGAGAGTGGCCAGATCTGACCCTGACATACAGTAACCAGAACTAATCTAGATTCTAATTGGTAGATTCTAGGACATTGCTTCTTTGATATAGATAGACAGATAGATAGATAGATAGATAGATAGATAGATACTTTATTGATCCCCAAGGGCCACCCAGAGACTACATGAAATAAATCTGTACCTCAGGCTCATCTATATGATCTTGTAACAGATTCTGCTAACAAAGGTCAAGAGACACACTTGTCAAATGCTAGTGTTCTACCAATTATCCACCAGTTCTATGTTTTACAGTAAATGTTTTTGGCTATGTCTGTCATTCTGAGGGAGAAGAACAATTAAAGTCATTGGAGGATATCATGTCAATACATGTAATTATAAAATATCAACTGTCAACACCTTTTCAACATCTGGCAACAAAGTACACAGAGCCATACCAAACATTCTGGTATGATAACACAACCACCATGAAACTGTGCCACCTGCTGGCAATTTGCAAATAATGCATCTCACTTATACATGCCAAGGCATGAGCCTAGTTCATCATTTTACAACCCTTACAGATATGACATATAATCTTGTCACAAATACATTTCTATATGGGGCATTAATGGTTTCTGTTTAATTTAACAAAATATAGCTATGTGTTTACTACACAACACAATCACAGTATTATTGCCACTGAACATTTCTCCTGGCCATCACAGGAACTCAAAAGCCTTGTACTGCACAAGCTCAAAGGTCAGCTTTGTCATGTTTTCATTGCCTATCCTTGTGGCATATCAATCAAGACAGACATACAACATAAAAGGACAGAATGACTTGCCTAGAAATCAACAGGTCAGGGCCCACTTCCCCGATAACGACGGAGACACGCTCTTAAGAGGGTTTTCTACGATTCATCTTACGATCGTTCGTTTGGTTTTTCCGACTGTTTCCCGAACATGCTCGTCGCGTGAACGCGCATGCACTGCTCTTAAGATGCTCTTAAGGGGAGCTGTCCACGTTAATAGTTCTGAAATATCCTCTGATTTGACGATGATGTCAGGTGACTGCACGTCACAGCTATAGGCCTACCATTTAAACTTCGGATCTACACATTAATTCACATCAATACGAAATTAGAAACACTTTGACATCTGCATGTAAGCATCCCAAGTAGGCTATACCACACAGAGACATAAATAATTGTAATTATTTTAAGATTAGATTGTTGCACCATGCAATAATTTTTCGCGGTGCCACTTAAGAACACGTTTGAAGATAAGAAAGAAGTCGAGAAAGAAAGAGAGGAAATGTGTAGGCTTAGATTTTGATGCAGTAGGCTACAGACTAAACCACATGTTGCTTTCTCTGCTTTTTACCTCATAGGCCTAATAAAATATTCACTTAGCAAAGATAATGTCAAACTATTCTGGCAACGTCTCGTTTCATAACTTGATTGCATTTTTGTCCGCTTTTCATCACATTATTATGACCATTAAATGTAGGCTATTTTGCACGCTAAAATCTGATTCATCACAGGTAAACACAATAAAGAATGGGAACGTAAAGGATTATGTATTCTAAGTTGTAGGCCTAATTCCTCTGTATGTCCTGTTGGTGACCTCAGTGAGAAGTAGGCTACTGTTAAGACGCTCTTAGCCGGTAACGAGTACTCTGGAGCACTCGTAGATCTACGAGTGTTTTCACGATGCTCTTAAGCTACGATGGTTTCGGGAAACAGTCGGCAAATCTTAAGACGTTCGTAAGAGGGACTTTACGACGCTCTTAGGCTTAAGATGCTTTCGGGGAAGTGGGCCCAGAACAGTTGAACAAGAACAGTTTGGGTAGTAGTGGCCTAGGCTAGTTATCACCATATTCAACACCATGAATGAAGGCCCAATTTAACCCCTGAATATCATCATGTATGATGAAGTATGTATCATAGTCTACATAATCACTAAGAGCCATATTAAACGTTTGTCTGGCTCTACCTTCCAAGGATGCGGGGTCATTCCGAACCGCCGTCATCACAACTATCACACCACATTCTCTGACACCACACACATGCTTCAGATGCATGCTGGGTAAACGGTGTCGAGGCAGCTGCCATTTTGTTGGTGTTGTCGGAAGCGCAAAGTAGTGTTTAAGTTAAATGCTGAAAAAGAAGAATTTTATGTGAATAGCGAACTATTCTCTGTCAAAATGCTTTCTGCTGCCCAGTTACTCGACGAGTTAATGGGCCGGGATAGAAATTTGGCCCCTGACGAGAAACGAAGTAATGTCCGCTGGGACCACGAGACTGTGAGTGAGCCACTTAACGTTAACTTGATTTAGCATAGCTGACGTTAACATTTAGTTGACAAGATAGTAATATGCACGCGACAACAGAGAGTGTATTTCATGTGGTATGTTAAGTCTGAACAGAAGTGAAAATAAGTCAATCGGCAAAATAACTTTAACATCAGTCAGGATTAATGTAAGTTTATATATTACTTAGCCATGGTTCTAGCCACCTTGCTATCGATACCTAGTTAGCACAATGTGTCTATCCCTAAGACCTTGCGATTGGGGTAAGACTAACCCACGGAATTAAGATTGATGCTGTGTTATTGCTAAAATAACTGGCATTGTTGTGTGTTTAATCACGTTTTTGAGTTGGTAACTTTAATCTTGGAGTACTGCTAGTTGTTAAAGAAAATCCTGCACCTCTGTTAACATTTGCTATCGCCATTAGCATGCTGTCTATCAGTTAGCCATAGTTGCTACAAGTACAAGTAGTTGCTACATAAGCTAGTAGTGATGCCGTTATTGGATAGCTCTCTCTCTCTAGCAAGTGGATTTGTTAGCAAGTTATACTACAGTTAGGCAGGCGATTGAGTGGAGACCTAGCAACCCAGCCTTGACGACGAGATGCAGCGAAACCATTAGCCTGCCATGTTAAGCAACCATTCCCGCCCATTGTGCGACCTTTGTTAACGACCAGGCCCGTGTTCCCACAATACTGACATGTTAAACTTCCCAAGCAATAATTACATTTTACGTATGATTCGGTATCTACCATTGGTTAGCTTGCTAACTAACTACAACAGTTGGCGGTGCTGCGAATGTCGGTCGGACATCATCCCCATTTAACGTTACCTGACGCTAACGTCAGTACGCTTGGCTTATGATTGAACTGAAAGTAGATAATATGCCGATATAGTATAATTATGCCAAGTTAGTCAAACTAGTCAAATAGCATTAGTGACACTACGCCCAGCACAGATGTCAAATGAGCCAATGCAACAGTGCATCTGTCGCTAAGTTCCTTTCAGTTTGGTTGCTCAGCGTTATGTTCATGGAAACATGTCGACTCACCTGTTATACAACAGGCTTGCTCGGTCACTCGCACGAGAGAACGCACAGATTTAAAAGTTTGGAAATGTATTGTTGGGATTGTCAGTTGTTCTTATTTACACTGATGTATTTAAAGTGGACCCAGTGTCGTATTTTATTGAGAAAACCACAGCTTTATGTGGTATCAGGTAAATTCTTACTCAAAAGTGATTTAGGGAAATGAACACAGAATCGGTGTTCAGCAGTGTTGTATTTCTATTTGTTCGGTTGGCTAGATTTCAGGCACATTTTCCTGGTTTTCTGTAAGCACTTATGCCTAATTTGATGCTTAGTTATTCAATTGTTTTCTCTCTTGTAGGTATGTAAATATTACCTGTGTGGATTCTGTCCTGCCGAGCTATTCACAAACACCCGATCAGATCTGGGTAAGTAAAGGATTGACCTTACTGTACACAGTACAGAAACACTCACAAAATATATATACTGAATTGAAGGGACATCAATTCCCTCATGTTTATTACTTATCATGTTACTTACTGTGCTTCACAGGTCCTTGTGAAAAGATCCATGATGAAAACCTTAGGAAATTGTAAGTGGTGTGTTGTGTCCATAGGTGTTCACATTTTAAAGAACCTCTCTATGTGGGTAAATGGGAAAGAATGACGTGTATTTTGTGTGCGTCAGGTATGAAAAGAGCTCGCGTTTCATGAAGGAAGGCTATGAGCGGGACTTCCTGCGATACCTGCAGAGTCTGCTGGCTGAGGTGGAGCGAAGGATTCGCAGGGGCCATGCCAGGCTGGCTTTGTCACAGGCACAGCAGGCCGCTGGGGTAAGTTCCCCACTTTCTCAATGTAATCTGGTGGCAAAACAAGTGTTACACAACGCAATCTTATGTCATGCTATCAAAAATAGATGGTATATAGTAGTTTGACTTTAACAACAAAAATGACGAGTAATGGTTTTAAGATGTGTTAACTCTGCTTCTTTTTTTTTTTTACGAAGAGGTTATGTGTTCTTAACAACATGCTTATGCGTACTCCTTAATAGCAGGGACCTGGTCCATCAACAAAGAATGAGGAGAAGGCCCTGGTTCTGACAGAGAAGATTGAGGAGCTGGTCCTGCAGGTAAGCCTGTGTGCTGTGTGAATGGGATGGTGCTGTTGCTAGTCATTATATAGAGCAGCTGCAGTAACAGAAACCACCATGGTGTTCCCATACTCCTCATACTCAGTTTTACCCCTGGACCTCCCTGTCCCGAAATATCTTCTCTCTTTCCTGACCCAATCAAATACCTTTCACTGAGATAGGTGCAACTAAAATACTTTTGGATTAATTACTGTAGACATGCTCAGCTAATGGTGATTCTAGGAGATTGAGAGTGCAAGCAGGTTTTCCAGAACAGGGAAAGATGGGAAACATGTGATGCAAGAGAATCTCAGCAGCCGGATGGAGAACCACTTGGGTGTATGATCTGCTGCAGCTGACCTCAGTTTCACTGGGGTGGGCCGTGTGATGTGCTGTAGCTGGGCTGTATGATGTGCTGCATAATGGTGGGGGTGGGATGTGATGCTGTAGCTGACATCTGTTTGTTCCCCGTGGCTTTGTGC
Organism: Alosa alosa; assembly: GCF_017589495.1. Taxonomy (NCBI): domain Eukaryota; kingdom Metazoa; phylum Chordata; class Actinopteri; order Clupeiformes; family Clupeidae; genus Alosa; species Alosa alosa. The sequence continues at coordinate 1,450,002 of NC_063194.1, forward strand.
CTGTGCTGTGCAGATTGAGGAGCTGGGCTCGGAGGGTCGGGTGGAGGAGGCGCAGGGCATGATGAAGCTGGTGGAGCAGCTGAAGGACGAGAGGGAGCAGCTCAGCTCCACCCCCTCGGTGAGTCCCACGGACGTAAGGACTCGCGCCATTCTCCTGTCTCAACACCCCTCATCCGCTCACACACACATACTCTGCGCCATTCTCCTGTCTCAACACCTCTCATCCGCTCACACACACATACTCTGCGCCATTCTCCTGTTTCCAACCACCTCTCATTCGCTCCCACACACATACTCAGGCTTAAATATAGTCCATAGGGCACTCCACAGCTGTGCTGATGGTGCGTACTGTTAATACCGGTACACAGTCTTACACAGGCCAACATATGCTCACCCATTCAGTATGTACAGTTTGGAGATGACTCTATAGTTTAGTGTTCTAAACAGCAGATGCTAGCAAGGCTGACTGTACTTTATAAAACCTGCCCATAACAATACATTTATTTCAATGTTTTTATACTTCAGTACTATTTTATCTAGCTCACCTTGACTGCCTTAAAGTATTGTTTTTGCCGACCTCTCTCCTTATTCCCCCCACCAGACGATTGAGAGCTTTGCGGCTCAGGAGAAGCAGATGGAGGTGTGTGAGGTGTGCGGAGCCTTCCTCATCGTGGGCGATGCCCAGTCCCGGGTGGATGACCACCTGATGGGCAAGCAGCACATGGGCTATGCCAAGATCAAATCTACTGTAGAGGAGCTAAAGGTGTGTGTGTGTGTAGATCACTTTGATGAGGCCTGCGACTTATACTGTTGTATAAGTGCAGACTAGTTGTCATCTTTCAGGTGGGATCGTATAATAATGTGGGTCACACTGCATAGGCTTCAGTCCCACAATATCATCGTGAGAAAGTGTCTGAAATAGTATAGTGAAAACTTTGCAGGCTCTCTGGAAGTAGTTTTTATGATAACCTAGGTCTAGAGTGGCTGGGCCTCTGTTCTGGTCTGGCTAACCTACTGTGTTTTGGACTACACGTATGTGGTGATGTATACCCTGTTATACTGACGGCCTTCTCCCTCTCGCAGGAGAAACTGCGGAGGCGTTCCGAGGAACCCGAGCAGGACACCAAACTGCGCAAGGAGCGCGAAGACCGGGAGCGCGAGCGAGAGGAGCGCGAGAAGAAGCGCAAGGAAGAGGAGGAGAAGGAGAAGGAGCGTGAGAAGGAGAAGGAAAGGGAGCGGGAGCGGGAGAGAGAGCGCGAGCGTGAGAGGGAGAGAGAGCGCGAGCGGGAGAGGGACCGCGAGCGACGGGGCAGACGCAGCAGCTCACACAGCAGACACTCCAGCCGGGCGTCAGACCGCCGGAGGAGTCGCTCGAGAGACCGCAAACGTTCCAGGAGCAAGGACCGTGAGCGCGAGCGCAAACGCAGCAGGTATTACTGCCACTTGACACACAGCAAGCACTATTGTTGGCCATACAGGAACTGTTGATTTTTATATAGATTCAGAGTAAATGTGTGAGTGTGTTGTGCTATATAGTCAGTAGTCCAAACACTGTATGAAGAGTATGACATCAGTGTTCATATTGCAGCAATTTAAGGTGGGACAACTTGTCCTTTTAGTTCTCGGAAATTTGAATAGCCATTTATGAGTGAGGTTGGTTAATGATCTAGAGAGAAGCCAAGAGAAGTGTCACGTTGGAATAGATTAAATGAAGAGTGGTGTGTGTGTGTGGCCACAGGAGTCGCGACAGAGAGAGGAGGCGCAGCCGGGACCGATCCGACAGGAGGAAGCGCTCACGCAGCAGGGAAAGGAGGAGGTCCCGCAGCTCGGAGCGCAAGTCCCACAAGCACCGCAGCCGGAGCAGGGACAGGGAGCGGGAGCGGGACCGCGACAAGGACAGGGAGAAGGACAAGGACCGATCCTCCAAAGACAAAGGTCAGAACCAGCTCCAGCTTTCTCACCTTCATTTTAAGTAGCTGTTCCACTTCAGACAACTAGACCACACTGGTCCAGATTTTCTTAGGTAGCAATCTGATAAGCCAGATCTTTTATAGCCTTGTCATTGTTTAAAGGTAAGCTTACCTAGAGACTTGAGTGTCTATTGACATGTCATTACATACATAATGTGTTGTTCAGCCACATGTGTATGAATGAATGGCCAACATAACTTAACTGTAGCCTACATCTAACTCATCTTCAGGGAAGCAACTTTACTCTCCTTCAATAACATGACGCACAACTTCATGTTTATACATTAATTTGATTAAAAGGCCATCCCCATTGTACTATTTATTTAGCATTGCAGGCATACAGTGATATATCAGTATGTTACACTTACTGTATCTGAGTTCATCAGCTGTGCTGTGGTGTGCTGTGCTGGTGTCTCCTCCAGACCACAAGGACGGTGAGGAGAGGCGCACCAGCAAAAAGGCGCCGTCTAGTGACGACAAGGCCAGCGAGCTCCCCAAGGCCGAGTCCATGGAGGTAGATGCTCCCAAAGCCGAGCTCAATGGCACGCGCGAAGACATCCAATCTGAAGGTGACACTCAGTCCAATTAAAACTGATCTGATAGGACCTCAGATCAGGCCCAGGTAAGTGCAGAGTCCCCCTCCAGCTTGGCTCTCTCCTCCCCCCTGCCCCCCCACCCCACCCCACTCCTTCCCTCCCCCCCTCTCCCCACCATACCCCCACTGCCATCCCTAACAACCCCCTCCCCCCACACACACAACCTCCTCCCTCCCCTCCCTTACCTTCCCTCCTTTACTTTCAGTTATGTCTTTTGATTTGTCTTCCTGTTTTTTTTGGCTAGTGCATCGTAAGTATGCACTGAAGATGGAAGAAGGTAGACAGAAACTCAAAGCCAGAGGGAAAAGCCAGTGTAGCCCTGAGAAACGTGCTCGGAGGTACTTCGTTTTGTATCGGTCATAACATACATGTGTCTCTCTAGACCAGTTTCTCTTCCAAATTTTTAACTCTTATGATATGACTTTTTGTGGCCATTGCTTTGTGCTGTCTCAAGCTGAACTGCTAATGAAAAACCCATCTATGCTGACAGTAAACAGTAGTTCATAAAGTCATATAAGCCCCATTATATCAAGCATTACAAAATGGTTTGTGTGTCTATACATGCTCAGACATATATAGGCACACAGCATTTTTTTAAGTCCCTTCTCCCATGTCAATCAGTATTTTCAAACTCTCAGTACTGTTTTTTAAAGGTGTATCTGAAAACGAGTCTTTAAGACAAACTAATGACTCATTAATTCATTAAACTGCAGTCCCGCCTCTCTTTCCTCCCAGTGACGACAGGATGTGTGCCGTCTTTTTTTTGTGCTTCATTGCCTTGCATTTTAACGCAGTGTTCTTAAACTGGACAAGCCAGATAGCATTGTGGGAGTGGAAGTATAGGGCTAATGAATAATTGCAGCTGACTTCCATACCTCATACCACAGCGTTGGTGTTGTGAGCGACTCTTCCCCCCCTCTCATGAAAAAGCCAAATTAAAAATCAAGGATACTGTCAAACTGTGCAGGTACTCACCCAAGGTACTCCTTTCTTTACCCACATCCATATTTATTCTGAATGCTGTTGCCTGTGAACGTTTTTTCAGAAGCTTGATGTACTTTTTATTTTTGTTTTGTTGTTGTTTTATTATGTTCTGTTGACACAGTTAAGATTTTACGTTGTGGTTTTGTGTTATGAGAAGGCTGCCCACCAGAAGATACACAATTTTTAAACAAAGAAAAAGTTTAAAGATCCCAATTTATATCCCCAAATCTGACACTTGGGCCTTTTCCTCCTGAAAGAATAAACAGGGTGTTAAAGCTAGGAGCTGTAGCTCCAGCACAGATAGAATTGTTGCCGAGGCCCAGTCCTATTTGATCAATCTATAGCTTTCAGTTTCATTATCACAGCCTCTTCCCCATCTGTGGCGTAACAAACTGCTAAATAAGTAAGTGTTAACAATTGTCCTCTGCCACAGTAATTCACTTAGCACTCTGCAACTGTGGGGCTGTATCGTGAGATGGATGTCTGCATGCTGATTGCACAGATGAGGGGATATTAAATGGGCTAGTCTTAACCTCCAGGTTGACATCTTCCACCTTAGTACCTCAGGCCTTCCTCTCAGCCTTGTGCTTTCCTCCAAATGATTTTAAAATGGCAGACTACTCTCTCTCTTTCTTTCTTACTTTCTTTCTTTCTTTCGCTTGTTTCTTAATCTCTCGCTCTCTTTTCTGTTCTCTCTATATTCCATTCTGTCTATTTGTTTTACATTTTGAGCATCTAGTGCAAGCATTAAAAAAAAGGGTTGTTACGGTCTAGCTCATGATGAGCTGTGCTCATCATGTTCTGATGCAGTCAGTCATGTCCTCCGCTCCTGGTTCATGGGTCATGTGGATTGCCCTGGTGTCCTTATGGTGACGCCTCTGTGAAATGCCAGTGTTCCTTTTTGAGCAGATTTCCTTTTTTATTTTATTTTTTTACTTTGAAGTGGTTTGTGGTGCATATTGAGCAGCCTGTTTGCCTGACGCGGACATGTGGCGTCTCCCGTTCTAATCTGGTTTTCTCTCTGAACGTTTGTGCACGTCAGGAACCCCTGGATCGCCCTGACAGGAGAACAGAAGAACCGAAGACCTCCCCTGACCAGAACACGCAACTCTGCTGCTTAAAACAAGGTGACCCACAGATGTGTAGTGGCCTGTTGACAGTTTAAAATAATAATAAAACCATAAAACAAAACAAAAACAGATTTAGCAAAATAAAAACATGTTTTAAGAGAGGTTGCCCTTTTTTGCAGCTACATTGACAGGACCTGTAGTGTTCATTTCTGTTAATAATGTCTTTCCCGTCTTAACTACTGCTATGAATTAAAAATGAAAGTACACAAAAACCAGGTAGAGGAGAAGTGTGTTTTAAGGTCTACACTTACTTTGTTCACCAGCATTCAGGATAAAAATGAAAGCTGTACCCGTGGCATGTTTTATTTTATTTTTATTCTTTTCAGTTTGTAAAGTAATGGTATTCATGTCACTATTTTTGCCCTTCAGTCTCGGTTTGAAGCATTTGTACAGTGTTAGGAATGGACAGCAAGAAGGTTCCATTTTTCTCTTCCCCTCTGTAAGGCATACCCAATCAGTCACGTTTAGTTTTGAGAAGTGAGTTATTTTATTTTTTCAATTTTGTTCAAATCTTAAGAACATGTATTTGTCTTGAATAAAATGTTTGAAAATGAACAGTCTCTTAATTGTCTACTTGAGTATTAAACTGGTTTGGGTTTGACTTTGTAATGTACCACACGTTAGATGCTACTAACGTTAATTAAGCAATAGCTTACACACACACACACACACACACACACACACACACACTCTTGTGTGGTTGCTTTTAAGCACACTGAATTTGAAACTCAATTTTCACAACTTACGAGTATCTCAAAGCTACGTTTGCCATGAACTAGAACATGTAACCCTCTTTTAAAGACGCTCATGCCTGCTTTACCTGTGAAATAGGCCTATGGAAGAATGTACTACACAGCATAGTAAGCAGAGCCAGGTGGGGGGTATAGACCACCCCCAAAATCCATTTTTTTCTTGGCCCCAGCCGTGGCGCAACTGGCTGGGGCACCGTACGCCGGCGACCCGGGTTCGATTCCCGCCCCGTGGTCCTTTCCGGATCCCACCCCGACTCTCTCCCTCTCACTTCCTGTCACACTCCACTATCCTGTCGCATTAAAGGCATAAAAAAGCAACCAAAAAGTAGTTTTCTTAGCCAAAACAAACATCTTCTGTTGATTTTATGTTGGCCAAATTATTTAGGCTATATTTATGGATATGTAAGGACACGCGTAGCATCGCAAGTGTCAGTTGGGCTGATTTCTACTATTGCAATGAAGTTCTGTCCATGCACATCGCCACTTCATGGTAGTTGGCTACTGCTTTACTTGAAAAAAAAAAATTATCTTTGCATTGCATATACCAAGGTATGAGCTTTAGAAAAAAAATTACATAAAATAAACAATTTGGTTTCATAATGTACAAGTTACTATTGAATATAAGGCTATAATATCTATTTTACTTTTTGTATGTTTGTGTCACCGCTCTCAGTCTATGCCCCAACCAGGCCACCCCATCAATCTTTTAAATTATTTTCTCCAATTTTAGTGTGCATTGGGCGCCTTGATTATGGCACCTATGTGAGGCGGGACATAACATTACCATGTGGTTGATCTAATAATTACTTTGCCTCAGGTCGTGGTGTATATCCACTGGGTTTCCAATTCCAGCAACGATTTAAAACCATGTGTAGGGTTTTTCCTGAGAAGTTGAGGGACGTTGTAGTTGTGTGACCTATGTCCCATGCCTACTGTTCACTATGAGCGCTCTAATTTAGCCGGCAGGGGGAGTATTTCTTCTATTGGAGAGGGGAGCAAGTGCAAGTTCAGTGGTCACTCTGATTTACACACTTCTGTGTATTAGTAGGGTCTGCATATAATAGCAATGTTCTGGATCACTAGGAATAGTCGAGAATGAACTAGACTGCGCAGAATTTAGTCCCCGTCATGCAACTGCACTCTCACACCGGGCAAAGGAAATCCTTCCCCACCCTTCCCTTTCCTCAAGTCCTGCTCCCTCTACCCACGATGAGGGAACTGCTTATGGCATCGAATGTTGTTCTCTGTGAAATCATTTCCACAATAAGTGTCATCCACAATATTATTTTTAGCACAGAAGTAGCCTAACTTATAGACAACAATATTGACCTGTAGCCTAATATTTGACCCGCTCAACTACTAATAATTCGCAAAAGATTTCCTACGGACACCGGTGTTTAAAGTTATCGATTCACACTTGTGCTCAGGGTTTCTATCTTGTTCAGTGGAACTGATACAATATTGATTAACAATAACTAACGTTTTTGCTTATGTTTTGCTTGCTTACGTTTTTGTTACTGAATTACAACATAACCAACGCATCACACACTTCCCCGCGACTGCCCGTCAAGTTGTCTCCTCCCGTTCTAGAATGACGTCAGGGTCTCAGCCCGCTACTCGCAACTTTTCAAAAGCGTCCCAGTCAGATTCAGAGCAGGCTGAGATTGACTGTTGACGCTGGATGACCCGGCTCCGAATGGGTGGAAATTTTGTGACGGCTATAAATTACAAAATATTTTAAACCATCCCTGTACATTCTATACAAAGGAGATGTATTGATTTTGTTCATCAATATTACGTGATGGAAAGATCTGAGGCATCTACGAAAACGTGCCTTCGTTGAAGACGTGCAACTGTGACTTGGCTAACTTTACAAGTAGCCCACTCTCAAGAGGAACAAGTCTTCAAATTTCTTAACTTCAAACTTACAGTTTCTGAATGTTATTGTAGTTTGCTGTTGTTACTGGCTATGGGCTGTTTCTTTTCAGCAAGAAACGGACTTATTTCATCCTCATCGATGCCTGGATGTATCAGGGACTAACAAAATCAATTTGGATAACACAGCCTTGGGCATAACGTTACTATGGGAGAGTCCGCGTGCAAATGGGAATATAACGTTAGCCGTCTCAACAGATATGGTTCTTCGGCAAAACTGTTTTACGCTCTCAAGCTGGCATTTTGTCAATAGGTTTTATTTGTCTTTACAAGAGACAGCACTTGCGTCCTAAAATAGTTAAAGCAAATAAGTGAACGCAGTTATCACCTCAACAAGTTAACATGATTTCAGAGGAACGGAGTAACCACATCGCCAAACAGGCACTCAGTTTTCCTGTGGGTTTGTTGATCCGCTCACCGAAGAGACGCCTGGCCAAGCTCGGAAGAAAGTCAAGCAATGGCTCCTTACAGTAAGTTCAAGATTAGTTAATTAAGTTTGTACATATCAGGGCACCACAGCATAATAGAACTGTGGATCCCTAATTGCGTCAAACATTACAGTATAAACCATTCTGCGGCAGTGTCAGTTTGTCGTTTTGCAGTGGAACTCGAAATGCACTTGATCATTGATCTTGTGTTAGATTTTAATATTAGATGGGCAATTAGATGTACACCTGCTCTAGTTTCAACATGAATAATACTCATTATCATGCTTGACATGTCAAGTCTATGTACCACATGTGTCTATGTACCACACGCCATGGAACTCTAGGAGTTGTCAGCTTCATATTTGAAATACTGTAGAGGCAACCTGATAGTTTTTGGATTTGTCTTCTCCCATTGGTCTCTCCTATAGAGGTCTTAAATGGTAATTTATGCATAATATGTGGTGCTGTTGACTTGAGTTTGTGTGTGGGTCTATCTACTGTCCCATGATGGAATGCTTTTAAGGGGAGATGGACAGAGATGATGCAGAAAGTCAGACAGAACACTGTGCAGACACACGCCACCAAGCTTTTAGGCCTCAACTGCTATCTCTCTCTTCCCCTGCTCTCTCCCTCCATCCCTCTCCCCCCGTCTCTCTCTCAGGTCCAACACGTCTGACAGCACCACGCGCTCGGTGGAGAGCTCCACAGGCGTGCGGCAGCCGGCCAAGAGCAAGATCCGTCGCCACAACAACCGGCTGTCCACCGTGTTCAACCGCAGTCCCCTGCTCCGGGACGGCGGGAGCAGGAGCCTGGGTGGAGTAGGGGACAGGAGCGACCCCCACCCGGTCGCCGATGACCCCGCCGAGCTCTCCAGCCAGATGTCCGCTCCGGGCATCCTGAAGATCTTCGGCAGCGACATCTGCCAGGGCGCCAACTACAAGAGCGTGCTGGCCACGAGCCGCTCCAGTGCCAAGGAGCTCATTAAGGAGGCCCTGGAGAGGTGAGAGAGCGGCCACTGCACTGGGCTACAGTCTGGACATGTCACGGGGGGTCAACCTGGCTCAGGTCTTAACTGGTCAGCTGCTACTTGTTGTGTGTCCTCCGGGTGTGCTCCCTGAAGGGCTCATGTGAAAGTGGCCTTTTTAACGAATCACTGAATACCTAATTGCTCTGGTGCTTACACACTCCCCACAGTAGCAGGCTTGCATCCTTTGAATGCCTGACTTTGCTGTTGGCAAGGGAGAGTGAGGCCAAAGGCTTTGAACTCACTTTCAAATTCAATATTGTATCCATTGCTTTGACTGGTATTTCTAAGGCTTGGTCCTCCATAACACTGAATTTGTCTTTGTCCTTTGTCTAAAACATGATTGAGCACAAAAAACGGAATGTGTTTGCTCAGTGCAATCAGGCTTATTCATCTTATCAAAACTTAAGAGCAACTTTAGCTTTGTTATGGTCTGAGTCTGCACTCCCTGGAGCTGCATTTGGGAAACCTCAAATCACAGTGTGCTCAGCGAGGGCCTTGGCTCAGCACACTGGTCCTGATGTAAGCAGGCCTTGTCGCTGACCAGCACGTTCTGGCTGCTCTAATCCCCCTAACAGGTACAGTCTGGAGAAAGAAGACTCGTCCGACTACGTGCTCTGCGACGTGATTGGCCAGACGGGCGCTGACCACCAGTGGAAGACGGAGTGCTATCGGGTGGTGGGGGAGCACGAGCGGCCGCTCATGCTGCAGGCGCTGTGGAAGCCCAAGCAGGGACTGTCCAGACGCTTTGAGATCCAGAAGAGGTCCGCTGTGGAAGAGCGCAGCGCCCGGGACACGGACGACGTCACTGCAGGTAGGCCACCTCGACTGTCTGGGCCCTCCACCTGAGTTCAACTGAAATGCCAAATGGAGCCCCAGCAGAGAAGCCACTGGTTAGGGGATTAGCAGAGCTCCTCTTGCGTCAAACCACACCAGCCTTTTTTAACGCACTCCCTTTAAACTCTGATAATGGGAGCACTCTCAATAGATTGTGACACCTTCTTATCCTCTTGTGTCATTGTCCCCTACAATTGGGCTGTTCAGGAAGTAAGAGGCCCCCTCATAATTGCACTTTATTGGTCGGGGCTGTCAGGTATTTTCCAACAGACGTGTGTGTGTGTAGTGTGTGTGTAGTGTGTGTGTGTGTGTGTGTGCGCGCTTTAATGTGTCCCACGACAGTGTGTTTATCTTTCCGCTGGTGCTGGCTTCCTGAAGCCTGGGGAATGTGTGGTGGTCCTGTTGACTTTGGCTTGGGGCTTGTTGCATGTATGTGTGTGTGAGTGTGTGTTTGACAGTGTGAGTGTAACACAACTTTTGAGGAAAAAGCGAGTGCCCTCATTGCAGTTTAAACAATGCAAAACGAGTCAAACGCCCACTTCCATCAGCGATAACATGCCCCTCACGCTCACTCAACACCCACTCGGTCCACCCCAGCCTCCGAGCAGAGCAGATCTGGCCACTTAATGGCCCTGGCTGAGGTGGGCCAAGTGAGTGTGGCGTCAGGCTAGTCCCAAACGCCTGCTCATGCGAGATAAAGAGAGAGAGAGAGAACACCTCTTGTTCTTTCACTCAGGATTTCCTCCTCAGCTTTTATTTTTTCAACCCGCTTTGGCAGGCCTGGCACTGATGAAGTCCCACTGCCGTTTGCTTAGGAGGTGTTATCAGGTCACCCCCCCTTCTCTTTCCCTCTCACTGTCTCTCTCTCTCTGTATTTTCACCTTTTTATCCCTCAATGTTTTGCTTTGTACATAGCCCCTTGAATGACGTTTCTTTCTATCACTTGGCCTTGATGAGTGTGGGAACTGAGTTTCAAACTGCTGGGAAGCCTTTCTCTGTCCAGAAAGGGGGCTATCAAGTCAGATACACAGGTGGGCCTGATAGCTGTGGCTTTAATCACCTGTGGTTTGTGCGCAGTCAGCTGGCCATTGTTGTGAAGGCCATGCCTGTGGTAACAGAGCTGGGCTAGTTGTCCCTGATTGCAGGCGTCCTGTTTGTGCTCTGCCATGACCTACCATTGACATGAATGCACTCAATTCCCCCTCTTTTGGTATAGTGTTCGGAATGTGACCATGTGAGTAATAGAATGTAGTCGAAAGAATCTGCACTAATATAACAGTATAACATCTCTTCATTGACAATACAGCAAGTTCCTGATGATTAGCGATGTAGCTATTATCAGGTTAAAACATATAATGTGGTTAAAGTTTGCACCATTTGCAACGTCTTTGAGTGTCAGACAGGTAGGTAGATGGAATGCTTTACTGATCCCCTATGGGAAATTGCCCAGTTGGAGTACAGGGACACTAAACAAGGAAAAGTGGGATTTGAAACAATGTACTTACATCAGTCTGATAAAATGAATGAAAGAGTTCGAGTCTCCAACACTGTTGGAGAGTCAAAGTTTGCCAAATTGTAGTTTTGTGTCTCCTGGTGGTACTCCTGGTCTTCTCCCTGTTGATGTGGTCTGTCTGCGGCCTCTCTCTCTCCAGGCCTCAATGCCCAGGCACGGAAGCTGCAGCACGGCCGCTCCCGCGTCACCTCCCTCTTTGTGGACGGCAGCGAGGGCGAGGCCGATGGACAGGCCATCTGGAGGAGCCTGAGCGACATGGACGTGTCGGCCATGGGCCAAGAGGCCGGCCGAGCCAGGCGGGCCATCGGGGGCCAAAAGGACCCCACCGCGGCGGCAGCGGTCAGCCCACCGGAGAGCCCGTCCGAGGCGGACGCGCGGAGCCTGCGCACAGAAAAGGAGGAGACGGAGAGCAGTGACGACAACAGCACGCAGTACTCTGTCCACCCGCCATTCGACTTCCCCTACTTCCTGCTGCTGCAGGGCTACAACTACAGACAGGTGAGCGACCCTTGGGAAGTCCTCATGGAAATCCTGGAAAACGTTTTAGAATCCCACTTTCCACGCCTGGGAAAAGTCATGAAATTCAGTCAATTCATTGAAAATATGTAGGTATAATAATGAAATGTTGTGTACTAAGTCTTCTTGTTCCTCCCAACTTGTGAATGGTGTTTGTTAGATAACTTCGTTTTAGTGGATGAGGTAGTGTCCTCCGTAATCGGGATCTATCCCATTAACGAATTAAAGTGCCCTCAAGGTTATCTGAAGCCTCCCAGGTCAGGCGGTGTGATCAGGAGTGAGTGGGTGGCATGCTGGCTGGCATGCTGGTTGTTTTGGCATATGGTGCATGTGTAGGATTGGACATCTATGTTTAAACTGGAAGAGAACATCCCCTGGTGCTGTTGAACCAAGGCTACTTAAGTGTGTGTGTAGTATGTTTGCCAGCGTGTTGGAGGCTATTGTTAAGGTTAGGGCATGGGGCCTTTTTGCAGAATGTGTGTGTGTGGCTGAGAGAGAGAATGTGTGTGTGTTTAAGCAGACACAAAGCCATGTGGGAACCAGGTGACCAGTATGTCCCCAGTTCCCTCTGGACACTCTCCTGCCCGCTGGAGTGGAAGAAGGGGGGAGGGGGGTGGGCGTCTCATGCGATGGCGGAACCGTCCATTAGTGGAACACGTATGCAAGAACATTCTGTCCTGCCTGCTCTAGCGCCAGAGCTGCAACTCTCTAATGAACATGCAGATATCCCAGATTACAGGCCAGCGGGAGAGCACGGAACACAACAACCCACACTGACACCCACAGAGCTCCCTCTCTCTGACACACACAGCTTGTTCCTGCTATGCCAGCAGACCAGTCAGGCCCCAACACCTCTGCTGGGGGGCTGGGGTGAACCTGCTGGCCCTTAACAGGATTGATGAGGGACAGGATAGGACAGGATGGGGGGGCATCCACCAAACATGTTGTTTGTCCCTCGCAACGAGCCAGCAGTCGGGATCAGGGCAGCACGTGTAGCCCAGTGTGGACACAGTAGCTCATATTAATGAACTGTAAGTGTGCAGCGCTCTTGCTCGGCCATCCAAGGTTGCTAGTCCAGTTCCATAGGAACGTGCCCCCCCTGCCCCTCCCATAAGACCCAAGTGAATGCCCTCCTGTTACTGAATAACCTGTTGTTCCTCCTAATTATCTGGTCATGTTTGTTGTCCTTGGGAGCCTTTGTCAGAGGCCGTAGTGTACATACAGTGAACATTCCAGAGGAGTGAGGCAAGTGGAGAGTGACCGGCTGTAATTTGGGCTGAGCTCATGGAGGGGAGGTATCGTACCTGCTGGATGAGGGCAGTGCAGCGTGAGCCAGTGACTGCTGGGTAATGCTAGAGTCAGTACTGCAATAATGACACTACTTTATGATGGTCACCTGAGGAGTCGTGTGTGTGTGTGTGTGTGTGTGTGTGTGTGTGTGTGTGTGCGTGTGTGCGCGCCTGTGTTCTCAGTGCTCCTGGGAAAAAGAGGAGAATATAAAAACATTTAGTCCGTGTCAAAACATCCTGTTTCTGTCATGGTGCCATAAAATGTGCAATGTTTGCTTCCCCAGTTTGTAGAACAGATTATTCATTGACACAACAGGTAATTGTTAGAGGTTTCTGGCGTTCCTAGTGTTGGGAAATATTTTGCTTATTGTGAGTCTTAAAGGGAAATTTCCACTGCTGACCATAAAAAGTACAATGAATGAGTCATATGGAAAGGCAACTGTGACCAACAACAGAAAGGAGCCCCAAGACTATGGACCCAATGGAGCCAGATATCCGATTTTGGGCAGAGTGATCCCTGTGTCTGTGCTCTGGGTACATGGGGCAGAGTGATCCCTGTGTCTGTGCTCTGTAGATTGATATCAGTGCTGCCTCTGTTCTGACTGTGCTCCCCCCCCCCCCCCCCACCCCACCTCACCTCATCCCACCCCTACTTCCACTACACCCCACCCCCACCCCACCCCACCTCACCCCACCCCACCTCACCTCACCCCACCCCTACTTCCTTCTCCACCTCACCCCACCCCACCCCACCCCAGGACTTTGTGATCTACCTGATGAGTGGGAGCAGCTGTGTGTTGGGTTGCTGCGGCGAGCACCTGCAGGGCGAGGACGAGGAGCGTCTGAAGGTGGACGTGCTGCTCTTCGCCCCGGACGTGCTGCCGCAGCACTGCCGCGTGCGTCGCCAGGACCCCGACGTCAGCGAGAGTCACGGCGGCGGGGGCGGTCACGCCGGGCTCACCCTGCTGGAGCCCTTCCAGGGGGCGGCGGTCACCCACAACGGCGTGCCCCTGAAGCACGAGACGCCCCTCAGCCCCGGCGACCTGGTAGGCCTGGGTCAGCATTACCTCTTCATGTTCAAGGACCCCACGGCCGGCGACGCTCCGCGCACCCCGGCCTGGATCACCTGGCTGTGCCCGGGCAGCGAGGCCTCGGACTGGTCCGGGAAAGCGGGCAGGGCCTTCGGTGGTGTCGACGGGGGCAGGAGGCGGTTCGGCCGGCCCATCCTGCGCTGGAGGGACCTGGAGGGCCGTGAGCTCTGCTTGGCCTACGCGCTGCCGCAGGAGGACCGGCTCCTGGACGAGATCCTGGCGGCGGTGGAGCCGGTGGGCGACACGCCCAAGCTCACGCCGGCCTTCCTGCTGTGCCTGTGTGTCCAGCACTCCGCCGCCCACTTCAAAATGGCTGACCTCCGCCGGCTCCTGTTGCGCATCGCCAGCCAGATCCAGCTGACTATGTGGGTGAGTTGGGTCCAGCCGTCTCGCACTCTTTCCCCCACAGTTCCTGACCAGTCCACTCCACCACCAGTCCCCACATGGCTCTCACTGGCCTTCTGGCCTCTGTGATGATAATAGCATGTAAAGTTATGCACTTAAACAATAAAATTGAATCTTATCTAATTTTTTCCCCTTACAGGAGAGAACCAAAGAATTAGCCGTGATCCAACCAGACAGGTATGCATGCTCTAATGTCCGACTTTTCATCTTCACAGACATGTAAAGCATTCCATTTTGTTTTCAACGTGAGCTTGTATTGCAGAATTACTCAAGCATAGTTTAGTCAAGAGTTAAGTGCAAGCTGGAGCCCCTCTGAAACACAGATACTTATTTGAAGGGTTAATTGAGGTTAATGTTCCACCATGATATCTACTCAGCTTATCTTAAGTCCTCTAAGCAGCCCTGACTATGGCTCATGATGTCATCTTCTCATTTCCTCTTCCTGAACGTGACAAAGGTTGTCAATATAGGAACTCCTCTATCTATTTTTGTCCCTAATATGACCATCAGGGCTCAGGCAGTCATAAACAAACCGTGATTGTGTGCCAAACCCCCCTCCACAATTCCGTGATTGTGTGTGTGTGTGTGTGTATGTGAGGTGGCTATTATGGTCTCCATTATTCAGACTGGGCTTCAACAGTCCAGCAGTGTTGATTAAAACATGACCTCCGAGGCGAACAGTCTGCGGTGGGGAGGGAAGGCATTTCCACTCGCGCAGCAGGGGCCCAGCTGCTCTTCCTGCGCAGTCGAGTAACTGTGCAACCCTGGAACGGGTCTCTGGGAAAGCCATGTGACCATTGCATTACCAAACTCCACCATTGCATTACCAAACTCCAAAATCAGTCACAAGACGTGTTTTATGAGGCAATTGCAGCAGTGTGAGGTGGCTAATGCAGTGGCTACTGTGAGGACCAGTGTGTGCAGCAACATTGCATAAAGCTGGTTTTTTGCTTATTGCTTTATACTGACCTGCTCTTGTTGTTGGGTCCCTGTGAGATGGGCTCTGTATAGAATAGAATAGTGTTTGAGATTCTACTATGCGAAAGCTCTGTGGTCTAAATCCAGCATATCGCAGTGTTGCAGTATATTGTAATGTTCTTATGCTACACTCTGCTAAAAACATGTGTGCTCTATGTCTAGCATCTGTTGTGCAGTTGGTGAGGGTAAATGGGGCAGTTGGTGAGGGTACATGGGGCAGTTGGTGGGGTGGGTATATAGGGCAGTTGGTGAGGGTAAATTGGGCAGTTGCTGAGAGTACATGGGGCAGTTGGTGAGGGTACATGGGGCAGTTGGTGTGGTGGGTATATAGGGCAGTTGGTGAGGGTAAATTGGGCAGTTGCTGAGAGTACATGGGGCAGTTGGTGAGGGTACATGGGGCAGTTGGTGAGGGTACATGAGGCAGTTGGTAAATGGGGCAGTTGGTGAGGGTACATGGGGCAGTTGGTGAGGGTACATGGGGCAGTTAGTGTGGTTAAATGGGGCAGTTGGTGTGGTTAAATGGGACTCTGTGTTGTGTGTATCCTCCTGTAGGCGCTCTAGCGTGGGGCTGGAGGAGCCGGATGAGGTGCGTCCTCTGGGCATGACCCAGCTGGTCCCAGGCCTGCAGCCGCTGGTGCTGTGGATGGCCAACTCCATCGAGCTGCTGCACTTCATCCAGCATGAGGTGCCCCTGCTGCTGCCCTGGGGTCAGACCACCGTCCAGCAGCGGGATGGGGAGGAGCACACGGAGGACGAGCTGGACGGCCAGCATGGCACAGGTAGCCGTCAGAAAGCAGCCTCTTAAACGCCCTTTTCTGTTTGTCTCTTTGTTTTTGTGAGCTTGTTTATTGATCCTAATGTATTGTCTTTATCATGTGCTTTTACTTGAGTATCATTTTGTACTGTGGAACCCAGGAAGATTAGCAACTACTTTGTGGAAACTATTAGGGATCCAAATAAAGAATAACAACAAAAGAATACCACTGGGAGTTTGTACTACTTCAAAACCTTTTTTAGGCCGTTACGAACAGCATCTACTTTTCCATTTAATCAGCATAGACCCACATTATTCCCTTTATAATTCTCAATCCTCAATAGAGCTTAATGGAAGGAATAGTTTGTTGTTCAGGACATTGTATTCAACTGCTTTGTAGCTTTGAAAAAAGTGCATATTCATAGAATGTTTTTCTGAACTGGGCTATTTTCGGGCCACTGTGTGTGGGGAACTCCCAGCTGGATTGCGTTTTCATGGGCCATCAAAATGTATAGCGGCGTCAACAGCACCAGGTTGACCTCTTGACCCTTTTCTGCTGCCCCAGGCCTCTCCGACTCCCAGATCCTGTCCACCCGCACGGCCAGCGAGGAGGCCATGACCGTGCTGGAGGAGGTCATCATGTTCACCTTCCAACAGTGTGTCTATTACCTCACCAAAGTAAGCATGGCTTCTTATTAATGATGCCCACTTGCACACCCACAAACACAAACACAAACACACCCACACACACACACACTCAGACACACACACACAAATCAAATGTATCCTCCCGTTTCAATCTCTCCTTCGGATGTAGCCTTTTTTATTTCCCTACAAGGCGAAGGAGCCCATTCTGTAGATGCTGGAATAGTGCGACAGGACGTAAGACTTCTGTAAACACCATTCTTCCCTCTGCCTGCACAGGCTGCCAAGAGCAGAGAAGCAGTCCCAACAAGCCAGTGGAAACACAGATTTTCCATGCTGCTTTTAGCTAAAGACCTGTGTGTGTGTGTGTGTGTGTGTGTTCATACTTTTGTGTGTGTGTGTGTGTTCATATGTTCATACTTTTGTGTGTGTGTGCGTGTGCGTGCATGTTTGCATGTTCGCACTTGCATGTGTGTGTGTGTGTGTCTTTGTTTTTGACATGCTATCTCTCTCTCCCAAAAACAATAACCAGCTATTTTCTTTGGGCTCAGACCATTTCAAGACCAAAAGTTCTCCTGTTCGTTGCATGGCATCTATTGTGAGAGTGAGTAGGGCTCTCTCTAGACACGTATATTTCAGCTGTTTTTGTTTTTGTATGAGATTCTACTCTGGAGCATGTCTTTATGTGAATAGTGTTTGGCTTCTTAAAATGGCTTGTTTATTGGTACTGTAAACAACAATACGAGGCATTCCGCTGCACAATGAGGCCCAGGGAAAAGAGGCGCCAAGCGCTGGCCAATCACAGCCTCTGTAGACCACAGAGTGCCCACTTCTCTTCTTCTTCATCTTGTCTTCCACTCCATCCTTCTCTCTCATCCACAGGCGTCTATTCTTTCTATAATTCTTCTCTGGCTCTGGTTCTCTCTCTCTCTCTCTCTCTCTCTCTAACCGCGCTCTTCTTCTCCCCTGGTCTGTTTTCTTTTTCTTTCCATTCCCCCCTTTCCTAGACACTGGTCTGTGATGCGGCCTGGGTGGAGCATGTGTGGTGGCTCGTCCCCATGGCAACCGCGGCCCCGACGACTGGCTTCCCTGAGTGTGGCGTCAAAGAGTATAGAAGTTTGTTGCAATGGAACGTTCTATTGAGTTTCGCCTCTTGTTACTTCTATACTCTTTGGTGGCGTGCCGAGATCTGTTTGTTTTGGGGTTTCACTTTCCTGTTTCCTCCATCAAGGCCAACCGGTCGCACTGCCTGTCACAATTTCTCATTGTGACCGGCTTAGCAAACCCCTCCCCCCACACCCACCACCCCCCAGAGTGGGTATGTTGTATGGTGATGACAAGTCGTGTACCTATGCAACGCCTGACTGGAACAGATAAGTTGGCTATCATTTGATGTGTGTCAGTGCCATAATACACAATGCTAAGGCCACTACGGTGTGGCTGTGTTGGCCAGTGCTGAGAGAGAGAGCTTAGTCCCAGTTGCACAGGGGACACTTTTAAAGCACGCACGCACTCACGCACATGGTAAGGGGACTTGTGGGTCCGGCTCTAGCACCGTAGGGAAACAGCTGTAGGCTGCTCTGCGTCGGACCAGAACACTGCCCTCACAGGCCCGGCTTCCTGCTCAGGAAAAGACACGTCCACTGGCAGAGGGACAGATGGGCATCCGTGGAGGAATTTGTGATGGCCAACGCTGAAATGGAAAGACACAGAAAGGAAGAACAGAGTGTAACTGGAAAGCATGGAATTCACTACGCACAAATTCACTGAGCACGCTCGGAGGAAACTGTTACAACACCCTTTTGATAGATGAGGTCACAGGCAGCACTAACAATAAGAGACATCAAATGTGTCGGGCTTCGCGTTCACCGGAGACGTGGCTCAATAGATGGCCACCAACCCGCGGGGCTCTGTTTTTGTCTCTTGTTCAGCAACCTGGCACTCTGGCGGCCAGACCACCTCAGAGTAGCCGCCGGCGAGGCGTTGGGGTGAGCTGGCATGACCGGTGCCCGCTGCGCTGGCCGGCCCAGACTGAATGGGTTCAGAGGTTTTCCAGAATGGCGTGAGCGTTTCAGTCCATTCTTTCTGTTCCTCCAGCAGGTCACCAGCGGTGCTCTTGTGTAGAAACACACACATACACACACACACACACACTCACACCACACACACAGGAGAATTGATGACACATCCCTGAAAGACTGAAAGGGGAACGCCTGTTGTAGGGAGGGTAAAAACTGTGTGTGTGTGAAAGGGATAGAGAAAGTGTGTGTGTGTGTGTGTTGGGGGACACAGTGGGAAGAAGGAGCTGTATTGCCCAAGTGAGGTGCCTGTCCCCCCTGTCTGCCCTCCCCAGGTCAGTGGTGTGGTGCGTTGCGGTGCGGAGTGCTGGTTTTCATCAGCCTAGTCGTATCCACACACTGGCCTCATTAAAGATCAAGGGCTGCCCTGGCCAGGAAGTAGCTTACTTACTGCCCCTCAGTGTAGGGATCAGACATTCTGGCAACTGAAATGAGATTTGGAAATGTAGCCATTATATGGTTGTTGTTATTGTTGTGTGTGTGTGTGAATGCCCATGTGGATTTATTCATGTGAAGTTTTAAAGTCCAAGTTGTTAGCCAAAGTCAGGACTTGACTTAAGACCTATTTTATGTCCTCATTCGTCTTTGTCCCAATGCTCAGTTTGTCACTTTTGGGAGAAAAAGTGAATTTCCTGCTTCCAGGAATCCGCTGTAGTCTGTGAAAACACACACACACACACACCAGGATCAGATCTCATTGAAATGATCCCAGAGGCAGTCTTGCTTCTAACTAAGTCAGGGCTTACAATTCATTCCCTCTCACAGAGCGACCCAAACAGACGGATTAAGTTTGTGGCTAGCGAGCTTAGCCTATCATGCCTTTAATCTTCATTGTTGTGAGAATTACCTGAAGTGTACTGGAAGGCTGTCTGGAATCATGGGATAGGAGGGGACACGTCCTGCTGTCCTGTTTCTGCACCGCTTAACCGAGTTGAGAGTGCTTTTTAGGAAGGGCCTTATCTCCTTCTAGTCCCTTAAAGGCTCAGTTTGCCAGCGTTGTGGGATTCAACCGTCATGGCTTTCCCTAAGAGCTCCAGTCATAGGAGTGGAGTCTGCCTGTGCGTGCGGGGGGGGGGGGGGGGGGGGTTGTCAGGGGTGCCCTTTGTTTCCCAGCCTCCTCCTGTTCCTCCCGAGAGTGAGACGGGACTGCCAGCTTTGGAGTTACTGTAGGTCACATTGGCCCTTCCTGTCCCGAGAGAGAGAGAGAAAAGACAGAGAGCGAGAGAAAGAGATATGCTGGTCAATTCAGGGATCCAGTAGGGAGCCCAGAGAAGGTTCCGGCATTCCTGAGCTGTGAGCGCTGTTCCTGTCCCAGTCTGTGCTCCTGGTCATGTAGGAGCTGAGGTATTATCCTGTCTCGTCCCGTCCGGTGTTGCGCTGAGGGAGGTGGTGTCTGACCATTGAAAAGGTGTGAAGGAGTTGTCTCCCAGTCACTCGTTTGGTATTTTCCAAAGGATTCCACTGTCACGTTCACCATCCTATGAAACTGGAGACTCCTGTCTTATGTATTCGCACATAATCAGTTTTCATTTGTTCCTGTCAGAATGTTAAAACGTATTATTATTATTATATGTCTCCCCTTCCCTCTCTTTGTTCCCTCTGTCTTCACTATCTATTTCTTTCTTTCTTTCTTCCTTTCTTTCTTTCTCTCTGTCTCTCCTATGACCCTCTCCACCATCCCCCTCTTGTCCGTCCCTAGAGCATGTACGCGACGCTGCCGGGGCTGCTGGACAGCAACCCGTTCTCGGAGAGCGGCGCGCTGCGGGTGCCGGCGGGCGTGAGCGCCGTGCTGGAGGTCCTGCAGGGGGCGCTGCAGCTGCTGCAGGCCTTCCAGGTGCACGGGCAGATCTCCTCGCAGCTGCTGGCCTACCTTTTCTTCTTCACCAACGCCTCGCTCTTCAACACGCTCATGGAGAGAGGTGAACAGCCCTCCGCCAGTCACAAGGGGAAAAGAGAAAAACAAAAGACACATTTAATACAGAGAAAGGGAGCTTTGTTTTTGTTATGATGGGAATCCTCCCATAGGTGTGATCTTATCTGTTATTCCTCTTGGCTATGTCTGGGGGGATGCTTGGGGAAGTGGGTTTTCTTTTCTGTATGGTGGGAACGGTCCAACAGGCGTAATATAAACAATGTGGTTACCTTTTGAAGCGTTCCACGCTCCTCTTGGCTACGTCTGAGGAAATGTTTGGCTAATGCTTGGCTATACTCTCTATCTCTCTTAAGGAAGCATACAGGTTGGGTTACATCATGACCTAGTACTTGAGAGGAGTCCATGTGTGTTTTTTTTGTTGTTTTTTTTTGTGCATTCTTTTGAGAGGAATTTTGGTGGCTGATTGTTTGTCTTCGGTTCTCCAGGTTCTGGGGGTGGGTTCTACCAGTGGTCCCGCGGGGTTCAGATCCGTGCCAACCTGGACCTCCTCATGGACTGGATTCAGGGGATCGGATTGGGGGACCTTGCTGCCGAATTCTTCCAGAAGCTCTCCTCCGCCGTCAACCTGCTGGCCACCCCCAAGGAGAACCTCCTTCAGGTCTGCTATCCCTTGGCCCTCAACACACACACACACACACACACACTTCAAAGCCCCAAAGCTCTGGCCCCTTTACACTCACACACACTTTTAAATGCCCCTTCTTAGACCGACCAGCCGTGAAGCATTAGTCAAATCCCAAATCCCGCCACGGCACTGAGAAGAGAACATTCAGCAGAACCCAGAGAACTAAATCAACCTTAATGACCCCTTACATCATCCACCAAACCCCCCACCAACTGGGTTTCTGTCTCTCCTCTGGGAAACGGCAGCGGCCGTGTGATTGTGATGCGCGAGCATAAGCATCATCAGGATGCCATCGGAAAAAGGGAAAAAAAGCCAAGTACAGAAGCCAGGAATGTATGAGTCATGGCTTACATTATGTCAGATGGAGGAGTGATAAGAAGGCAGGAAAAGTGTGTGTGCGCGTGTGTGTATGTGTGTGTGTGTGTGTTTGTTTTTGTGATGTCTCGTTCACGCCTCCAGTCTGTCAGACGTTAAAATCACCTCATATCTTAGCCTCAGGTCACCCCATCCCACCCCAACCCACCCCTGCACACGCCCCACATTATACAAACATGCCAGGCGTTGTCGGGTATCTGTTTCAGTCATCTGTCTTAATGACTCGGTGATCTAATACAAGCCTGCTTCATGTCTCCCTAGTCTTAACTATTTTTACACCTACATAGCTCACCCACAACTTGGTCCAATTAGGGTACGCCTATAATGAAAAAAACTACAGATTGCTGTGGACAGTCCTCACTGGGTAAACAGTCCCAGCCGACAGCTGGTTTATGGAGCAACGCTACTTCACAGGGTCCCATAAAACTGCAGTGAGCGTGAGATGAAGGCGGATGACCTCACCACTCTCCTGGTTGGTTATTAAACACCTTCACACTTTAGTGCACACCAGGAACTCTGTGAGGTGCCAGTGGCCAGTAGTCCGAGGCCAGTCGGTAGCTGCCGCGTCGTGTGGAGTGGCCTGGTGTTGATGGAAGCACCTTGGAAGACTTGCGGCAGTCAGAAGTTAATCCCTCCTTAAGAGCAGTACTGCTGTAATCCAGAGAAGAAAGTCTCTCTATTTACTCTCTCTCCTTCTCTTCCCCGCTCACTCACTTACTCATATATCTCTCTCTCTCTGTCTCCCTCCTCTCTTACTCTCTCACTCACTCTCTCTTTCCCTCTCTCTTACTCTCTCACTCACTCTCTCCCTCTTTCCCTCTCTCTCTCTCTCTCCCTCTCTCCCTCCCTCTATTTGACTTGTGTGAAGTAGAGGCCTGTCTGGCTTCATGAGGGCACTTAAGGCCATAAAAAGCCCTGACACTTGGAGAGGTACTCTCGCTCCCATCCAAACAGCGCCAAACAAAGGAGCCAGCCTGCACACCAAACCCAAGGCTCTTTCCCATGAGATATGAGCGAGTAGGGAGAGAGAGGGCAGCTGTTTTCCCCCCGAGAGAGGGCAGCTGTTGATAAGACGAGCTGAGCAGGTGGGGGGAGTCTCTTAGATAAGGTCTGTCTGGGAGAGGTGGGGATGGATTGTGTATGGTAGGCCACACTGTGTTTCAACAAAGTAGAGGTCCAGTCAGCTCTTTGGGCCAATCTTGTGTGGTTACAACCATCAGGGGTTATGTTTAGAGAATAACAAGCAGCACATGGATGTAGGAATGTGTTATTGTTGAATGCTTTGTGTGCTGCTGATCTCACTGCTGCTACACTGGGACATGGTAGGCCCATATGGCCTAATGCTGTTTTCTGTTCAGAGAGGCTGCATGTTGGTGTCATTGAGAAGATCAAGGGTTAGTTTCACTACATTACGCTACGTTACGCTTTGGTGTTGTCGTCTTTCAAATGAGCTTTGACTCTAACTCCTGCTAAACCCATTACTGAGTCACACCAAAGACAGAAGGACAGCCAGTGGGGATCCGCTTTTTTTTTTAATTCCTCCCCACCTGCTGTGAGCTGTCCTTATTAGGGGTGTCACGATTCTCCAAATCCTCGATTCGATGCAATTTTCTAGAGAGTGCAACAGATGGGAAAGAAACAGAGAGAAAGAGAGGGGAGATGGGGGTGAGCAAGAGAAGTAGTTCCCAGAAGACGCAGAGACTCCTTGTTCTCATCAGCGACTCATCTGGTGACCATCCCGTCCCTATCGTTCCCTCCCTCCATCTCCATTGTTTCTGTTCCTCTCAACTTTGTGGTTCTTGCTTTCAGAAGAAAGAAAAGACGCAGACGACGTGCAAGGACGACACACAAAGAATGATCATTTCCTCTGTCAGCATCTTCCTCTTTTGAAAGACTCCTCGAGGCACGATCTGAGTCATGGCAGCTGCAGGGCCTCCTCTGAGGCTGGCTCCAGTGGGCTACGCCTGCCCTCCCTGCAGCATTAGCTCATACTTAGTGGTCTTTTCTTTTTTTTTTTGTGATTAACTTTTTATTAGGTTTTTAGTAAACACAAAGACAAAACAAAAATCAAACAAACAAAACCGTCATCCTCATAACATGAAGTCAGGGAATAGTGGCCAAAAAGGGGTTACGCTTTCTCCTCTCGGTCGTCAGGTGACAAGGGGCCACACCCTGATGCGATTGTGATTCTGCCGATGAGTGCCATCATCGCTGATGGGCTAAGTTTGCACAATCATCTTTAATCCGATTGAGCAGAAGTCAGTCAAGGCTCTAGTCACGGCAAACTAACGGATTCCCTTTAGACGTCAGACATAATGACTGTTTATAATGACTGTGTATTTTTACATTAGTAGATGCTCGATTAGTGGTAGATGCTTGTACCCTCAGCTGTTTTGAATAAAGTAAATCTAGCTTGTCTGACACTATTTGTTTTTGTTTTTTTTTAGTTTGAGGCTCATCACTCATTATATTAGCTCTGCTGCACCAGAAAAGGTGGAGCACACTCAGTTCAACTAAGGCCAGTTAAGATCAGGCAGACTTGATAGTGTGACAGCTGATGACTTATGAGGCCTAGCCTACTTTCCACACACTCCGATGCCTGGAGACCTCCTCCACAGGCTCCCTCAGCAGGGGTTTTTCCACTCTGGGGGTTTGGGGTGGGGTTGGTTGGAGGCGCTGATGAGCGTAGGCCTCTCCATGGCCCCTGGCTGGCTGGCTTGCTGGGTGACGTGCCAGCCCACTGCAGTCAGAGCTCGGTTTCTCCTTTACCATACACAAACGCTGCTGCACGCACACACACACACACACACTAATGATAGGCTAGCTGTGCACTTAGATAGGTGGCTATTGAAGGGAGACTGCCTAGTGTGTGTGTGTGTGTGTGAGAGAGGGGGGGTAGAATGAGACTAATGAAGAACGAGCTAGAGGGTGATCATCGTGTGTGTGTGCTTATGTCTGTGTCTGATGTATAGAAAATGATAGGCAAGAGAGAGACCTAGAGAGGCTCTCAGAAGAGAGTCTTGCCAGAGGAGTCCATTACTGACTGCGGTGCCGTTCCTCCACACGACAGACAGCACATTCATTCCTCGAGTCTTCTTTCCCAACCCATTTGTCATACAATCACTCCACGGAACGACGCAAAGAAGCCTCCAATTACAGATAAATGTGGGGAGATATTTAAGCGCAAGAGGCCCGTGAGTGGAAGTAATCTTATTGGTAGAAAATTGCGCTCATTTCTCACTCTGTTTCAGGCAATTTAAGAAAGCCCAAGAGAGCCCATCAAACAGTCTGGAAATGCAGTGTCTTGTCATCAAATACCTATTTCCATTCTGTGCTGTCTTAACTAAATTCACTGGGCTGTACTCATTTGTTCTTACTGCTGTATGGTTGAACTTCCTGTCTTGTTCAACTCCCCAGTGTTCTGATCCTCATTCTGTGTGTTCCAATTGTGTTCGAAGTGTATATTTGAAAGGTTTGTGTTTGTGTCTCTTTTGTATGTGTGTGCGTGCGTGTGTGTGTGTGACTACAGGCGTCCTGGACATCCCTGAGGGCCGAGTTCCTGCACCTGAACCCGGCGCAGCTGCACCACATGCTGCGGGAGTACAACCCCGGCAGGAGCTGCCCCTCCAGCTGGAGCCCCACGCCGGACGACGCCGAGGCCGCGCTCCGAACCAGTGAGCACTGCCCCTCACACACACACACACACACACACACACACACACCACGCCTCACCTCACCCTGTCTCAAATACTAACGGATATGTCCACTCACTCACAAACACACTCACCATCTCACACACACACCACGCCTCACCTCACCCTGTCTCAAATTATAACAGATAAACACGCACGCTTATTTATTGTTCTGTCATGTCCACTCACTCACAAACACACTCACCATCTCACACCTACACTCACACACACAAACACTCTCTATGTGTGTAGAATTCTCCTTTTGTCTGTGTTGGTAGGCACATAACCATTCATCATTATATAACTAACTGCTCAGTACACTCGTTGTAATCCAGCATAAACATATCATCAATGGCTCTGATTGGCATAGTATTGTCAAGTATTACCCTGTCCTAATCTAAAGATGACTTGCGTGATGTGAACAGGACTCTAATCTACGTCAGGCAGCCTCTGCCTGTGGTGCTGCAGGTGGAGGAGGTGGCATTGAGCACGCCAGCTTTGGAGTCACCAGTGTGGCTGAGAGCCCTGGCATGGCGTGGCCTGGACACCAGGGTTAATGGGCGTGTTTCTGCACGGGGCAGCTCAGGCTGTGCCCTTGCGTTACCCTCACTGAACAGATTGGCATTAGATCTCCGATCTCACTGTGACTCACTGCTGTAACCCCCCAGCATCCATCTCGTTTGTTGCTCTCTCTCTTTCTTTACTTTATCCCTTCTTTTTAACGCCCACCACTTCTCTGTCCATCTACCCCTCTGTGTATCTCTTTTTTCCTTCTCTCCCTGTCCCTTGTCTTTCTCTCTCACTCCCTCTCCCTTGTCTTTCTTTCTGTCTCTCTCTCTCCCTCTTCTCTGTCCATCAACCTCTCTCAGTGTATCTTATTCCCTCTCTCTCATCTTTCTTTCTGTCTTTCTCTCCCTCTTTCTCTCTCCCCTTTTCCTTGTCTTTCTCTCTGTCTCTCTTTCTCTCTCTCTCCCTCTGTCAATCTCAACCCCCCGGGATGCCTGGCATGTGCGTGTGTGCTCTGAGTGTTCCTGCCACGCCGCCCTGAATAACCTCCCTGTGTGCTCCGTCATCTGTGCCTTGGCTGACCTGTCCCCTGCCTTTGTCAGCGGGAGTCGGTGATCCCCAGCACAACTTTGTAGATCTGCCAATAAAATAGCCCTGACCTCGGGCAGCGACCGGGACTGCTGTCATTGGTAAACTCTTTCCTTGAGATTGAGTTACCTAACAGGACCCTTGGCCCAGTCGAGTCCTCTCATTGGAGTGATCTTGAAAACAAGTCCAACCTCATGTGGTGCTGAATGGTGTTGTGTATGCTGAGACCCTTCAAAGAACCTGGACCTTTTGAAAGGGCTTCATTTGGGTCTATAACAAACACACAAGGCAAGAACCTGAAAGAGGTTCACGACATGGGTCTATTAGAAAGCTATGCATGAAGAACCTTCCTGGAAGGGCTTCATTTTGGTCTTAATTAATTAAAGAGCTACAGAGGCTGGCTGACATGGATTTGAGTCCTGCTCACATTATGCACGCCATCTTTAGATTAGGACAGGGTAATACATACCCATGGCGATAATATGCCAAATAGTGGGATGCTTCATTAATTACAGGTGTAAAGAACCCTTTAGTCTGCCCTATAGATCTCTCTGTAAATGGCATTTAATCTCTCCTGTTCCAGGTGACATCCTGGAGAGTTTTGACAACCACCCTCCCCTCATCCTGCCCAGCCACAGCTTCCACCTGGAGCTGGGCAAGCCTGTGGTGGACCAGGGGCTCTTCAGACAGCTGGAGAGGATGCAGGAGTTCCTCCGTACCCTCCCTGTAGACGACACTCCCGTCAGCTCACAGGTAAGCAAACACACTCACACGCACATGCACACACACACACACACGCACACACACACACACACACACGCACACGTACACACACACGCACACACACACACACATGATGAGGATTAAGGTTAGTTTAGGACTATGCTGGGGTCTGGAATGAGATTACAGTAGATGGGAATATTTTTTCTAAAATTTAACCCTGTCTGGGAAAAGCAGCACAGGAAATGGAGTCTAGTCCCACAAGAGGTTTCAGCTGTCTTGGTGTCGTGGGAGGTTTCTGACTTCAGCTCTGAGGTGATCTTTAACGTGTGGTTTAAATCTTGGTTTGATTAACGTCGCTCTTGTCTCTCCCAGACTGCAGACGGGCACCAGTCACTGACCTCCCCCTCCGTCACCGAGTCTCAGACGTCCATCCCTTCGTCCCCGTCGTCCTGGTCGGAGGCCCACCGGCGAGCGCTGTCGCGGGGCACGCTGGACTCGCAGAGGCGCGGCTCCCACAGCGATCTGAGCTCGTGCGAGGCCGGCCTGCTCACCCAGAAGCTGAAGAGCCTGGAGCTCCAGAGCAGCCTGCCGGGCGAGGCCGGCCTGGGCATCCACAAGAGCCTGGCGCTGGACCCGTCCTGCCTGCTCACACCGCCCAACACGCCGCAGAACATGGAGCAGGCCGAGCTGGAGGCCAGCCTGCAGGATGGGGCCCAGCACAACAACGCTAGCCACCGCAAAGGTAATGTTACCTCCACCACCACCACCACCCACTGCCCACCTCGCTCCCCTGACCACCTGGCCCAGACAGGGCCACTCGCCACAGGGAGGGCAGGGAGGGGAGGATGGCCCCTGCTAACACTGGTTTCTGGTTACAAATGAATCCCAATCCGACCCACATCCTATTTCATACTTTACTACTTTATACTGTTTAAATGTGGGGCGCCCTTATAAAGTTTCATTCGTCACACATGTGGCTCTTGACCCCTGTCCCGATTTCATCAAGGTAGCCGTTAGCAAAACAATGTAGGCTGCAGAGTATATATTTGAAAGGTCCTGTAGGTATCCATCATCAGTATATACTATTAGTCTGTATTTAGTTTTATTTGGGAGTACTGCTTTTCCACAACTTCCCACATACTTTGAACTCCATAGCCATGTAATTATGGAGGGATTCCTGGAGAATTGATTGAGACGTGCGGTGATTGATTGATACTGATTGATGGAGCGGTGGTGGCTTAGGAGGTAGAGGAGTCGTTCAGTAATTGTAAAGATTGTTTGTTTGAGTTTGTCTCCCTCTGACTCTGTCAAAGTGTTCTTGAGCAAGACACTGAACCCTGAACTGTTCCCGATGTGCTGGTTGGCGCCTTGCATGGCAACCTCCGCCATCAGTGTGTGTGGGTGCAGTCTATTTACCATTTACTGTACCATACAACCGCTCTTTTGCTTTTCTGTTTCAGTGAGCTGAGCTACAGGATCCTTTACTAAGAGTCCCCAACATATCAGACTTTTGCCACTAATTTACCGAAGCAAGAGAGCATTCATACTGTTAAATCTAGTCCTTTGGACTGCAGGAAGAAGTGTTTGTTGGCATCGGTCAGCATGCTTGTGTGTGTATTTTTGGTGGTGCGGGGAGGTAGAGCCTAAGCCCGAGCTTTTGTTTCACACACGGATCTGATTAAATGATCCTAATGAGAGTGACTTTGGTGTTGCTGATGCAGAGAGCACCAATCCCAGCGTCTGCTTGTACGCCCCCAGCACTCCTGCCCTTCCCCTGTCTGCCCTGCTTTATTGCCCTGCTGCCGAGCGCTCTGATTAGCTCAGCTTTGGAGTGGGTGGGCAACTCGCCTGACTCAGACCAGACCCAGCAGCTTAGGACGGGAGGAATTGAACTTAAGATGAGCAAGATTTAGTGCATGGCACTCGCTCTCTCCTCCTCCTCCTCCTCCTCCTCCTCCTCTCATCCTCCCCACTATTCACCTCCCTTTCCATCTCTACTTTTACTCTGTCTTTTGTCTCTCCAGTCCTCCCTTACATCCCCCTCTCTCTCCCTCTCTCTGTCTCTCCCTCTCTCTCACTCTCTCCCTCTCTCTGTCTCTCCCTCTCTCTTTCTCTCTCCTGGCTCTTTCATCTTTTTTAATTTGTCTTGGGGCAGACCTGCCGAGCCTGACTGTGTCTCGGCCGTTTTCCCTCCCTCCCTCCGCAGGGTGGTTTCCAGGTTCAAAGCGAAGGCTACTTCCTCCTCAGTGCCGCTTCTTTTGTCCCTCTCTCAAGACACACACACACACACACACACACACACACACACACACACACACACACCACAGGCAAGCCCAGAACTTTATGGACTCGGGGGCCGTCTCCTCCTCAGCCAGTGTCTTAAAAAGGTCAAGGGAAAGTTCAGAAGGAAAAGGCCAGGCCAATTAGTCTCTATCAGAGTGAGTGGAGGCAGTCTCCGCTGCTCACAGGCGTACAGGGTTGAGTCTGGGAGTGTCACACTGATTGATGAGGACCTGTTTTCTGTTTAAATAGTGTCAGGAGGGGAGGCAGCTTAGGGCCAGAATTAGCTATATTACCTTAGGCAGTAGCTGAATTGTTTAATTCTTCTCAATTAGGTGGGGCTTATAACCGCACACACACACACACACACGTTCCCATTCCCAGCACATGATACACTTTTGTTTCACTTTAAAACTCTTAGCACCCTAAAAGCAGTTATTTTCCCAGAGCAGTTTCACAAGGGATTAGCACTCCTTTTTTTTTTACTTTAGCATAAACTTCAGCTGTGTCCACATCCAACACCCACAGGACACATGGACATTTAGCGAGAGCCAAAAGTCACAAGTCAAAATATAGAGGCCTCGACCTGACTTACTTCAGCCAATCCTGGCTACCGTCCACAGTTTATTGTTGTTGATAGGTCTCTTACACACACACACGCACACACACATACACACACACACACGCACGCACATGGTGGTGCCCTGCCAAACAGTCGTGCTGAACTCTGTGGGGCGGCGGGTCTGAAACGCGTCACGCTATTTTGGTAGCTGGGCACTAATCCTATAATCTCGAGCCGGGACTAGCGGCGTGGTGGTGATGTCCGGAGAGAAAGGAGCAGCGGATGAACCGTCATGGGAATTTACAGTTGGGTTGGCGCGCGGAATCTTAATCGGGACCGCCATTGTCCTGGGCCGCTCCTGCACATGGAGCTGGGGACTGGGGAGGGGAGGGGGGAGTTTGAGGATGGGGTCGAGGGTCAAAGTTTGGAGCTGTTTGGAACAAACCGTGTGTTTGTGTGAGTGTGTTATGACAGGGCAGCGATTTCTGTTAAGGGGGTGGGTGGGTGATAAGGGTCCTGCTGTGGAGAGTAGATGATGTAGTTGTGTGTCCTGAGTAATGCTGGCCCTCAGAGCTTCACAGGTCTCAGCTGATGTTCAGATTCCTGCCCTAAAGGGCCCCAGCTGTCACTGCTGGTGAAGATTTCAAGTATGACAACAGTGCTTTTAAACTATTTTAGTTCCATTAGTCATCATTATCATCTGACCATCTTAGTTTTCTTACACAGTACTTTTTTCAGTTGATAAAAGTATGATGACAACAGTGCTGTTAAACTATTTTAGTCTAAACAGTTCCATTATCAACACATTCAATTCACATCAACAGTTCCAGCACATTCCGATCAGCATTATTATCTAGTCATCTTATTTTTCCTACACAGTACTTTTGTCAGTTGATAAAAAGATATGTGGTCAAAAAACACACCATGGCCTCTCATTCCCATTTCCCAATCTCTCCTGTGGTGAACCCCCGCACACCACAGTTTGCACTCCATCCCCATGCTCAACTCAAATCCCCGACCTGAAGAGGGGAACCGAAAGCCACGGTGTCCGCTGGATGAGCATGTGACTTCCACCGGGAGTGGAGACAAAACCACAGCCACCTCACAGCGTCACAGCAGCAACACACAGCCTAGTGTGCCGCTCCGCACCGCACCGCAGAGGAGTCATGTAACTGTGTGTGTGTGTGTGCTGGAACTGGTTCTTCAGCTCTCTGCTTCCCCCTTAACAGGTGCTGGAGACCAGCAGAAGGGGAGCAGAGAGGAGGAGGAGGATGAAGAGGACAGGGAGGAGGTGTTCACCGTGGAGCTGACAAGAGGGCCCCACGGCCTTGGGCTCGCCCTCGTGGATGGCATGGTAACAACACTGTGTGTGTGTGTGTGTGCCAGGTTTGTGCACAATACGAATTTCAATTCTGCTTCCTGTTTGCTACCTCAATTGAAATGCAAGTGAAATTCAAGATTTGAATTGGATTTTAAGAGCCATTTTCAATTAAATTCTGGAATTTTGCACAATCCTGGTGTGTGTGTGTGTGACGCTCGTCCCCCATCTTGCAGTTTTCTAGACTCTCTTCCATTATTCATCTTCAGTGTTTGTTTCTTCATGTCAGTAAAGTGAGTGCTGCTAGAACAGTAATCTTTTCTGCCATGACATGTTTAGAGAGAACAGTCATGGTTTGGGTTTTGATTAGTAGGCCATTATTATTCCTACTTAACCCTGCAGAGCATGCTGGCTGTTAATTGTCATTCCTCCCATGAAAGTTTTGTTTCCATAGCTACAAATGGTTCTTTCTGGGCTGTGTGATGTTCAGCGGATGAGTCAGACCTCTCTGTTTTTCACATAATGCCTGGGTGATACCACACAGCACATCTCCGACTAAATCTAGAATAATCATGTTTCTCTTGGATGGAGAAGGAGTGTAGGGAAACTAGGAATTTGAATGTTTAAATCTTTCAAGGGACTTAATATCTCACTTTGAGACATTAAACCATCTCCCCCCACATATGCTTCTCAGTTAAACAGCTGTGCAAATGTTCTCTGGTGCATTGCATTCTGTGGCCCACTTAACAGCTCAGCACCCCCTCTATTGGCCTTGCAACATCCTATTTAAACATGTGTTTAAAACAGGGACCTCTTTGTCAATCCCCTTGAGTGGTATCAGGTCCTTTTAATAGTGTTTTTGCTGCCTAAGTAAGTTTGCACACATGTGGTTATTTTTATTTTTTAAAGGTGGGGGGTATTGGTTTCTAAATGGTGTGTGTGGGTGGAAGCGTTGTTTTACACAAAACATCATGATGGTGGGGGTGCAGATTAATTTTGCTGGACGTGTCCTCTGCCAGAGCTCATTTTGAAGCGCACATGTTGAAGGGGGCCACTTCAGAGTGGGCAGATTCCAGGTCCCCTCCCCAGAGCATGTCTCAGTGGTGCGACAAGAAACCAGAGGATCGAGCGCTCAGGGCACATCAACATGAGACACAGCTATTGTCAGCGCACACACACTCAACACTCTCTCTCACTCTCACACACACTCTCACACACACACACACACACACTCAACATTGTCAGGTTACATTCAGTCATCTGGTGTGTTTATTGTTGTTTCGTTTTTTGGCTTTTGTTTTCTCTTTTGTTGTTTGCAATGGGGCTTTAAACTCCAGTGAGTGGTCAAATTACAACCTTATGGCCACCTTGAAGTTAAAGTTTTTTTTGTCGCTCTGGTAAAGAAAATCATATGTTTAAAAACAACTCACAAACCCCATGCAGGATCCCAAATCCCCTTCCTTCCTTCCTCTCTCTGGTTAGATGTTTGACCAACAGGACCTTCCTCAGGTAGCCAAGAGGATACAGCCAAGCCCGCACCAGTTTGGATTTGCTTTGCGACCTCAGCCCCTAACCTAATCACCTGCTTGTGTTCATTTGTGGCCCTAACAGAAAACGCCCCTGAAGATAAAGGGCATTTTCATCAAGTCCGTGGTGCCCGACTCCCCCGCTGCACGGTGCCAGAAGCTGCGACTGGGCGATCGCATCCTGGCAGTGAACGGAGTGAGCCTGGTGGGCATGGACTACCACACGTGAGTGGTGGTACTCACATACACACACACACACACACACACACACATACATACATACATACATATACATGCACACATATACGCATGCGCGCACACACACACATACACACACATATACTCATACACATACACACACACACTACCACACACATACGCATGCACACACACACACACATACATACACACACACACACACACACACAACCACACACTACTACCACACACACACACACATATACATGCACACATATACGCACACACACACACACACACACACATACGCGTATACACATACACACACACATATACTCATATACACACACACACTACCACACACACACACACACTACCACCACACACACACACATACGCATGCACGCACGCACACACACACACACACACACACTACCACACACACACTACCACCACACACACACACATACGCATGCACGCACGCACACACACACACACACACACACACACACACTACCACACACACACACACACAAAAGGCACAGGCACACAAGAGAATAATGTACGTCTAGTGCTATAGTGGGAAATAGTGGTAATTGTTGAAACATCTGTTGACGTTGTCTAATAGTAAACAGATTTTGGTCAGTGTAAAATGTCTCATATCTGGTCTTATCTATTTGAATCCATATCTTATATATATATTTTTTTTTTTTTTTATATCTTGTCTGGGACGAGCAGCGGCAGAGAGCTGATCCGGACGTCTGGAAACTCGCTCCGGTTACTGGTGGCCAAGACGGAGGCCCGGTCCAGTGGCAGGAGCGCCATGGCAAAGTGCTGAAACAACGTGAACAGCACGCACTAAATGGACATGAGGCAGCTGAGGCCTCCGAAAGCCTGTAAAGGAATAACCGTGGCTTTTCTGACTGGGACAGGCTCCTTCTCAGTCTACAAAAAAAGAGACTCTCTTTCTGTGTTCATCCGTTTTTTTTCATGTTCCTGTGTTCTAAAAAAAAAAAAGCATGCATCTCTTACACCAAAAAAACTGAGAAGTCCGAACAGCCCTGAAGTTTTGGGGTATGAGAGGGGGGTGGGGGTTGACTATCAGCACTAAAGAAAGCAATAACTGGAGACCTGCCTTGCCCCAAACCGAACACTCTGCAAAAAGCATCATAGTGCTGATGAAGGCAAGCTATCTGCGGAACCCTTCCCTTGGGGCATATTTAAGGTTGCCTTGTGGGCTAATGGTCAGCCCACTTTGCAATTCCCCTTCACCATTCTCAGCAGATGCCCAGTGGTTCTGGTCAGGTTAGGATGACTGTGGTGAACAGAGATGCCTTCCGCAGCCGGGCTATTTGAGGACGACCAAGGTCACTTCCACTCTGACTGGCAACAGAGCAGCGCCGAGACGTCCTTCCTGCCAGACCACAAATCCTATAATAGCCCTCAGCATATTCAAACATGTTACCAAATATTGCGAGAGGGAAAGAAATAGTGTTGGACTTCACCAGGGCGGCCATCTGACTGTTTTTACCTTCCTTTTTAAAACCAACATTATGTCTCCATTATCCAGTGGCTTTCAGAAATGCAGAAATGTAGGAAGGACACGCTATCCAGCCTCGTGCAGCCGCCCAAATGAGGACTGCTTCTTGTATGGACCTCTTTAGTACCACTTCAGCAGTGTTATTGTTATTGATTTTTATGATCAACAAAGAAAAGTGTTCAGTTATAATTTTGTAATATTTGTATTCTTTAATGTTGTCATATGTATTTAATAAATATTATTTGGAAATTAAAAGCAAAGAGCCATGCATGTTTTCTGATTTACAAACTGGTTTTCCGACAGATGTTCTTTTTAGTTTATGTTACGAAATTGTAGTGTACGCGGGTTTGAATATATTCCCGTCTTCCTGTGTCTGTATTATTTGTATATATGTCTGCTTGCGTGCGTGTGTGTGTGTGTGTGTGCGCGTGCATTTGTGTGTGTGTATAAAGTGGGACTCCAGCTGCTGGACAACCACTGGCTTTTAACGGGAAAAGCAGCAGGGATCCATGGGTGTGTCCCCTGCAGGGAATGCTGCAGTGGGCAAGACTGAGTCCGTTTATAGAAGCCTGTGGTTTCCCACCAGCCAGGCACCCTGCGCTGCGTGTCTGTGTTTCACCCGCTGCGTATTCTACCAGCCCCTGCGCCTCTCCAGCCCTCGCACCGACCAGCTTTGTCCTAATTGGCCAGTTAAAGCCCTTCTACTGTTGCAGAGTGCAATAAACTAGATGAGAAAAGCATGGCCACAACTGCTGACAATGACTAAGGCTGTTTAAGCTGCTTGGCTATACACTTGTGTTTCCTGTGTGTGTGTGTGATGCCACGAGTGCATCTGGAGTCTTGGTGCTGAAATTGTTCCCCTGGAGGTTCATTTGCCTCAGGTCAGGTGGAAAGACCGCTTGCCCAGCAAGTACATTAGCTGTTCAAATCAATCAACCGTGGGAACTTCAAACCAGAAACACATTATGAATGTGCACGTTCATAGTAAGCACAATCACAGAGTACACTACATGGTGTAAACAGCGAGCCGTCTCACTGTCCCAGAAGAGACGTGTGAGACACTCTGCTTTGTGACCAAAATAGAAAACTCATTTCACTGCAGCCTATGTCTGTCTTAATTGCAAATCACCACTGCTCTTAAAAAAAAAATGTCCTGTGAGAGGAGTCGCCTATTCAAACTGCTGTTGCGCAGTCAACCTAACGGCCCTCTTGCGCGGTTGTGACACTTTGTGGCCAGCCTGTATGTATTTAGTGTCTGCTTGTTTGTTCCAAGTTTGACCGCGAGGACTGGAGAAACAATCCCCCTCTCAAACACAAATGGGTGGATGCCTGCCCCCTTTGCTATGCAGAGCAGATGCAGCACTTTCCATCTACATGTCTGTGATTTAGGAATTGTGAATTGTGGAATACGTGCACAAACTTTACACCAAGTCTAAACTGAGTGTGTTGGAAAGGAGCGTTTTCGCACTATAAGGTAACAATAACATAATTCCTGAAATGGACAAATGGTAAAATGTGTCTTGCTTTCTAGTGGTGAGTTATTAGTGCATCATACCAAAGGAATGTGCTGATTATCCTGTGAGGAAGGCTCCACTACTAAGCATGTCATAAATCACCTATTCGGTTGCCATGGGTCACGATGGATGCCCCCTTCCTCCTGTCAAAACTACAGCTCCCTTTTGTGTTTCTCCTGGCTGAATGACAAAAGGGCACTGTTATCTCTTGGAGGGGTGAGGAGGAGCAGGAAGCCTTATTAGTATTCAGGAAATGAACAAGTGCCTACTGCGGTCTGAATCAGAGCCTCAGAACTCAGTGAGACCAGGGTGCCTTTATTACAGCTGGCCTCGTCACAGGGGTCCGTACGGTTGGGTGACTCAGTTTCAGTAAAGTGATCTTCTCGCCCCAGTTCTTCTGGGCTTGGGGTCTATACGGAAGCTGGCTTAAACAGCATTGGCCTACTTGTTTCACATTTGGTGAGAAATGGCTTTCTATATTTACATACTACAAGTATAGAGATTACTCGTATCAGTGTCATAGCCACATCAGTCATTTGCCTCAGCCCACGGTGCCTGGGAGTGAAGGGAATAGATTCCTTCAGACACAGGAAATCCAGTCTGGAGACTGAGGCAAGTCCAGGCCTGGCCGGGCTGTGAGTTGTTGGCTGTGTGTGTGTGGGGTGTGTGTGTGTGGGGTCCTGCCCATCCAGAGCCCCATTCCTTTGGGGTGAGAATGGACACAGCTGCTGGGTCATGCAGGACAACGACAAACAGCAGAGGAAATGGAGGAATGCAGAGAAATGTTATGGTACTTAATGAGTCATTATGAGAGAATGTGTAATTGTGTTCGGTTGGGAGGTGATGCAGCCATTTCAGCTGTCAAAAGAGAAGAATGTGACAGCCGGAGCACTGTGAATATTAACAGCTCTGCCCACTTGTCCTCTTTACACAAAGTGGATGACTGAGTAAATGATTAAAGTTGTAATAATATTGTTGTAAGGTGCAAGACGAGAAAAATATTCACCCAGTCACTAAAAAAATTCCCGGGATTACTGATTCATCTGATAAGGTACCTGCTCAATATGCAACAAGCTGCAAATGTTGAAAACGTAAGTCTTGCATGTAGGGAAGTCTCATGACCACACCACAGGTGTGCCTCAGGGATCTGTACTAAGGCCCCTACTTTTCTCTATTTACACAACCTCCTTGGGTGAGATCATTCGCTGCCACAGATTTGCCAATCATTGCTATGCGGATGATACTCAACTTTACCTGACCTCCCCATTTGATGACTACTGTTTCTGATTTCTGCATGTCAGGGATATTTCAGTCTGGAAGAAAGATTGCATCTTAATCTCTCCAAAACTGAACTTTTGGTGTTTCCAGCTAATACAGCTATTCCCCAACAGATAAACATCCAGCTTGGCAAATCTTCACTGACCCCAGCTAAATTGGCATGTGACTTGGGTGTCCGACTACATTTCTCTGCATAGCGTCAATCACAAAAACATGTTGGCTTATCCTATTCAACATCAGCAAGATGAGACCTTATCTGACACAATATGACACAACTTCTAGTGCAGGTCATGTTCTTTCCAAACTGGACTATTGCAATTTATTGTTAGCTGGCCCATTGCTGCTTATGTAGTGAGACCATTAGCCTACAGATGATTCAGAATGCAGCAGCATGTCTGGTCTTTATCAGCCAAAGAAAACGTAATTATGTAACTCCGCTTCATTGGCTTCCTATATCAGCCAGAATTAGATTATAATCCCTCACTCTGGCTATAAGAAACTTGCTGGATCTGCACCTTGCTATTTCAATTCCGTGATCCAGCTCTACATCCCCTCTCACTCACTGCGGTCCTCTGATGAGCATCTGCTGTGTTGACCATCCATTAATTATTAAAAGAGGTAACAGTCAAGATTCTTTTCCTCAGTGATTCTTTGTTGGTAGAATTAGTTACCTAAAGTTCTAAATTTTTGTGATAGTTTTGGGACTTTCATTCTCTTATAGAGAATGGTTTGTATGTTTATGTTTTTTGTTAATATTCAACTCATTATTTTCATTGTTGATATTGAATATTGTTGCTATTATTATGGTTAATGGCTTTTCAACTTAATTTGAGACTATTATTTTTAACTAATGTGGTGTTCTGTAAGTCGCTTTGGACTAAAGTGTCCCAAATACCATAAACATAAATAATTTTTGAGGTGATACTCCCTAATGTCCACAATGATAAAGTACAGGTCCGGCTATAGGCAGGGGCTAAGCCCACCCAAGCATTGTGTCTTGCCCACCCAAACAAAGTAGAGAAGTCAAAGTTTTTTTTTCAGTTGTGCATCTGCGCAGTGTGCAGTCTCAAACTCAGCTTGGATGTAGATGAGTTGG
The DNA here is from genome assembly GCF_017589495.1 of Alosa alosa. NCBI lineage: Eukaryota > Metazoa > Chordata > Actinopteri > Clupeiformes > Clupeidae > Alosa > Alosa alosa. Next base: position 1,488,682 of record NC_063194.1, read on the forward strand.
TGTTGAGTGTAATGGTAGCTAGATGGTACATACCTGTGCAGTAGGCTTAGGTAGGCCTATGTAGGTAATCCCCCTCCTGATGCCTTAAAGTAAATTTCTGGCCATTTTTCACATGGATTTCTGTTTCTTAAAGTCACTGAGTGCTGTTGGTACCAGAAAAAAACCTGAAAACAATCAGTGCTACCTAGCTTGAGTTGCTGCAGCCAACAACAACAACTTGAAAACCCAGGCAGCTACAGTGCTGTACTATGGGGGGCATGGGTGTAGCACTGTAGCTGCCTGACGGCTCTAGCTGTTGGCAGGGATGGGCAAAAATACATAAAAAATATGCATTTTAAAATATAATATAAAATACACTAATTTTGAATACATCAAAATAAACTACAAAATACATAGCCATACCATGTGTAAAACCAAAATACTGAATATGTATTTTGAAAGTACTAAACATACTCTTTAAAAGGAGCATGATATCTAATACCTTCATCAGTAGGCCTACACTTACTCTGTTGATTAAGTGGACAATGTTTGAGAGCAACAGCTTTTCTCTGCCTACGAGACATGTCATAACCCGCAAACAGTCAACAGATCAATATGCTTACCTGCCTGTTACATCTCATAGCCTAAATACTGTATCAGAGATGCACTCTTGTCTTGCACTCTTGTCTTGTCAAAAAGTCTTGTCAAGCAAAATGAAGTGGAGACAAATCATAATTGGTTAGGCCTACCGGTTCCCGGTTCCATGTGTTTCCGATTGGATTGTTAAAGTTATCAAGAAACAGATCATTAAAGTTCTCAAGAAACTTGAGGTTGGTAATAGGGAGTGTACTGTGTGTGTGAGCAACTCATCCGTGTGAGTGTGTGAGTCACTCATCTTCCACTGGATCATCTTCCTGAATCTTAATATGATCACAAGTCTGGGTAAATTATGAATTAAAAGGAAATTACATTGTGTTACTTGAGGTGATATTTGGGGGCCAAAATGCAGATATAAAGTATTTTGATACAAAATACAAAGCCATTTTCTTCAACAAAATGAAATACAAATGACAACATAATATTTTGTATTTGAAATACTTATTTTATATATTATCTAACTATAATGGCAGTCCTATGGTGTACATGCATGCAGCCCTTTCACACTTCAATCACTTGATGCAGTTTACCAGTTTACGTTTTATAACTGGGGGTAAGCTACTTATCACTGTAAACTTTACCAAAATATAGGATGGTCTTCCCTCTATGATAGTAGGACACAACCTCCTTTTTTTGTTTAAGGCATTACTGGAAAAGTTACCTTTTACCTGACCTCTCTTCTGAACATGAAATCAATCTGCCACAATTCCTCCATGGTGATGATGAAATACATGTATCAGAAATATTGCCCTGCTGCAGTCAATTAGGCCTATGTCAATTTTGATCCAACTTGACCTTTTAGCTATGTTGCCCACCCAACATTTTTACCAGCCCACCCAAATGTAGTAGGCTAGAACCGGCCCTGATAAACCAGGCCTCTCAGACCGTAGTCTGCGTTCGTAATGACAATCCAGTAGACCTAACATAGGGAGGGAAAGCAATCTCATCGCCACCTAGTGGTTGCGTTCCTAGAGTTTAGCGGAGTGAATGGGATTTTTTTTTTTTAGAAAAAATATATCTCAGTGAACATTGGGATTAATTTAATGCCTTCCATATGTTAGGCACTGGGGTCACCTCTATTGCTTCTAGTGGTCACCTTATTTTTAGGATCAGTTGAATTGTTTTGAGTTTTTGTCGTAACATGTTGATAACAAACTACAGTTGCGTGTGACGTCACATGTTTGGGTGCTTAATCTCTAACTGATCAATACGGCGATTTGCTTAACTGGCTTAACATGTTTTTTGTAATAACAGAACGTGATGTAAACCGCGTGGTGATTACCTTTCTGTCTGGATAACTGGTGTTGTGCTTCTACTCACATGAAGAGCTGGCAGTAAGTGTTAAGTGTCAATGCTAGCCAGGTTAATAAACAAACCATGCTACCGTGAGTAAAGTCGAAGGGTAAAGTCACGTGACTTCTTTTGTAGTACGTTTATAAAACAAAAGGAGCCATTTCGATTTTTTTTAAATAAGGCAAAATAGGGTCTGACATTTTCACAGTTAGAAGAGTATTACTGTATAGACACTGAAAAAATATTTTTGTGGATAACATCGCTGATTTGGCTTCACAATATTTAAAAAAAAAAAAAATAGGTCTATGGAGCTGCTCTTCGATAGGAACGCAACCGCTTGGGGCGCTGGTTTTCACTTTCCCTCCCTATACATTGTAATATAACGCCACCCAAAGGCGATCCGTTGAACTGGCTCAAAGGGTAGATAAAAAAAGAAAGAAATTACTGTGCTTGTTTCGGTTTAAAATAAACGATTACTGTGATGTTTATACATTTGATAAATAGTAAGTATGAGGGTACACAATTGTTGACTGCAGTTCATTACACAGTAAACTAGTTTGAAAATCTCCCAAATCATTCAACGGCGCGGAACAGAAATGATCACTGTAGGAACTCAAAAACACGGTGCAAGGTTGTTACTCTTTAAACTGCCCCCCAGCATGGGAGGAGTAGTTAAAGCCAACCAACAGAGGACTTTGATAACCGGGTAAAAGTGTAAATGTTTATGTAATAGCCCCAAGCATAACAGTTATTAATTAATGCATGTTTATCACAATCTTTCAGTTTGACGGTCCGGTCAAGAATATTTACATGACAAGCTTGTAAACAAAGCAACATCTTGACATTTTATCGTTAACGTTAACTCCGCTGAAGCTTGAGGCGGCGAGCGTTATTTATAGTTAGCGTAACGTCACTGCGTTTAAGATTAGCAAGCTAGCTACACCTGAAATTCATATGAAGCGTCATACAATTTAGCTGAAATATGTCAACAACATCGTTGGATAAAGAACTGCAAGAACGTTTAAGAGAGGCCAGTGCCATCGGAGACATTGATGAAGTGCAGAGGCTGGTCGAGAGCGGAGTAAATGTCAACTCTCAAAATGAAATCAACGGCTGGTAAGCTAAGTTGAACATTTCTCATTACAGTGCTAAAAAATGCTTTACACATAAGAATTATTTCGTCATTATTGTGAGAATGGGAACTTTTGAAATGAAGCAACAGGAGAGGTGTCGAAGCTTTGTTTGCTAGCAGAATTGATCTGGTTGGCTAGTTAGCTTGCTAGCTAGCATGGGTGAAGAATGTTATCATCCATTAAACCAGTGTTAAGTTGTGTTTCAAGTGGCTGTCTAGCTTGCTAGCTGGGTAATACATAGTTTCAGTAGGGCGTTTTCAAGCATTGAGTTGTTTTTGGCATGCACGCAATTAACGGATTAGATAATTGGCGGTAATGGTTGGTGTTGCCTAACACTCTCAAGCGAGGTTTAACGTTAGTGCCAGGCAGAAGCCACTGTCTAAAATGTTTGGATGAATTCAGATTGATATTTTGCTTATTATGAATGTGACCCTGAGTGTGATATTAAGTGGGTGAAATGTAAAGTCGGATGAACTATCTTCATTACGCACGTGGAATAGAGTATCCACTCTTCTGGCGGCGAGACGTCATCGTTCTACCTCGTCGTCACTTGTTTCACTGTAGTCTTACCTGCAGTTATGCCAGAGAAGATTAAAGCAGATGCTTGGCTATGCTGTTTGCTGTGCCCTGGCAGTCTAAATAGTAAAATAGTAAGTTATTCCTGTGATATATTTAAATTAAATATTGACTCCATAGAAAACGGTGAAATGCGAAAGGATCACAAGCGTGTGTCCCTCCTTTCCTCAACATGTTATTTCTCTTTTCCTTTAGGACATGTTTGCATTGGGCATGCAAACGAAACCACAAAAACATAGTGGCGTATCTTCTGAACTCGGGAGCTGATCAGAATATTGTGACCGCCAAGGAAGAGTTAGCAGTACAGTTGACTAAAAAACCGGAGATCAGAAGACTACTAGGAAGTATGTTTTCATTACTTATTACTTTTATAATTAGTAAACTAAAGTGATTAATTAAACCATGTTATTATGAATGTGTCTGAGGCTGAATCGTGAAAAATAACTCACAAGCACTTTTGTTTGTGTGCCTCAGTGGAGGAAGAGGATGAACCAGAACCAGTTAAAGAACCAGAGTTGCCAATCATCCCCAACTACCTGTCCAACCCGCCCTTCATATACACCGGGTCCGATAAAGATGATCTGATGATTGCAAAAAATGGCACCCAGAACGGCTCCAGTGACCTGGAGGACCCGGACAGTGAGCCAGCCACACTGTCCCCTACCCAGGAGCACCCGCCCCAGCCGCTGCCACAGCAACCGCATGCCCTGCTGTCGCAAATGCATCCAAGTGCCCCGACACGAGTCACGCCTTCCCAGCAGCCACAGCATCCACAGTCACTGCCCAGTCCCCGAGACGGCCCATTCATCCCGGTTTCGGAGCAGAACGGTGTGGTGTCCACCCCGACACCAACCATGAATGGCGGCCTGCCCATTGAGATCTCGCCCGAGCCGCACCTCCCCCACATGTTGGCGCAGAATGGCACTGTGTGCCCCACCGTGCCCTCCCCGGGCACCAGCTCAGGCCAGCAGGCGCCCATCAGCCGACAGCAGTCCATCCCCCAGCAGCTCAACGGGCCCCAGGCCGCCGGCTCCATGCCCGCCTTCCAGCCTTTCTTCTTCACCAGCACCTTTCCCGTCAGTTGTCAAGGTGAGCACTCGCTTCCTCACCAGTCATCCATCCCTCCCTCCCTCATGCTTCATTCACCTCATCATCCATCCATCCATCCATCCCTCACTCCCTGAATTTATGCTTCATCCATCCATCCATCCATCCCTCCCTCACTCCCTGAATTAATGCTTCATTCACCTTCATCCATCCTTTAATCAGTTATGCAGTTTTGCTTATGTTGTCTAGACAGTGACTATTGAGCAGTTGGACAAAGAGTGTTAGACATGTGTCTGTTCTGTCAGTATATTTAGTGACATTGCACTTACATGGTGTGTTCAATGAGCAAGAGATTAATTGGCTATATGGTGTGGAGGACATTTTTCAATCAGTGTATGATTGATCAATGTTATTCCTATGTATTCTTTGTTGTCCACACTCCAACACCACCCTGTCAACCCTTCTGTCTTCTCAGAGCTGGTTCTGAAGGTGCGCATTCAGAACCCCAATGCTCGGGAGAACGACTTCATCGAGGTGGAACTGGACCGGCAGGAACTGACCTACCGCTCGCTGCTGAGAGTTTGCTGCCGCGAGCTGGACATCAGCGTTGAGCACGTGGAGAAGATCCGCAAGCTGCCCAACACCATGCTGAGAAAGGTACCCACTAGAGGGCTCATATGCTGCATTGCAGAAGGCTCGGAAGTTGGATATTCCCTTTTTGGGATCCGCCAGACAAACTCGGAGGTCAAGGATTCTGAGTTCCCACTTCTAAACTCGGGGGAAGGCGATCTACCCTGACGTCAAAGTCGGAATTGAAGTTCAACCTCTGATGTCCGACTGGTCTGGAATGCAGTGTTGGATCAGGGCAAGAGTCATAGCTTCTCTTTAAACAGCTCCTAATCACAATAGCAAAAAGAACTGAGCTCTTGGTAGTCGGTGTTCAGGCTGTGGTTTACATATTTTACAGTCCACTTTTGCATATGGTACTAGCATCACAAGGAACCAGTTCAGATGCTTTTATATTCATTCCGATGCAGGAAAACCACAGCAATATTGAGGCACTATTTTTTTTAACTCTTCCTTCAGAATTCCATAACTACTTGTAGCTTAGAAGGACCTTTGTCCACCAACATTTACACATTTAAGTCTTGGTCGCATAGATTTAATCGACAGAACCAGTTGAAGACAACATATACAAACTACTACTGATTTAGAGTTAGTGTTTGTTTTGTTTGTTTGTTTGTGTCTTCAAATAGAGCGTGGACATCTAGCTGAGAAATGAAGCGTTGTGAGCAAGAGCCCTTTGGCCTGTATTAGGCTGGTGATGCAGAAGACAACTTTTTGAGTGATGTTGCTGGGCACCATTCCTGAGTACTATGGTTCGTGCCAGAGCCATAGAGAGAGTTGCGACAGTCTGATGTCGTCGTCACATGGTTCAGAGCATGGTACGCCTCAATAGTTCCTAAAAAGCTGTGCTTTATAGCTGTTTGGCACAGACAGCAGGAGGGCAGGATATGTATTCCTGATGCTGGAGGGCGGGATCTAGTAACTCATTGGCTACTAACCAAGTTATGGCAGTTCTATGATCTTTTACCGTCTCCATAACCCAGAAACTGGCATGGAAAAGAGCTGCCATTTTTTCCACAGTCTCCTATGGAAGTGTCACCTGTTTTCTCTGTTTTCTCTACCGCTCTGGTTCAGCCATGTGCCCATGTGCTCTTTGATTTAAACTTTGACCATCAAGTCAGTTTATCATGATCAGAAATGTGATTGCGCATAACATTGTTCAGACATTGCCCAGACATTGCCCAATTGATTAACACTGTATGTGTGTGTGTAAGAGTGGTAGTTTATGTGTGTGAGGGAGAGAGTGTTGGTGTATGTTTGGTAGAGGGTAGAGAGAGTGTTACTGTGTGTGTGTGTGAGGGAGAGTTACTGTGTGTGTGTGTGTGTGTGTGTGTGTGTGTGTGTGTGTGTGTGTGTGTGTGTGTGTGAGTGTGTGTGTGTGTGAGTGTGTGAGAGAGAGAGACTTACTGTATGTGTGCGTGAGGGAGAGTCTCCATCAGGCCTGAGCACCAGCACGGGGCCCTGAGGCTGCTGTGTCCGGCTGGCTGCACCCATCACAGCGCTTGACCTCAGCACTGAGGACGCTGCCTCTTGCAGGAAAACAAAGCCAGGAGCTGTGAATTTCACATTTAAAGGTGCTCTAAGTGATGTTACGTGGTTTCTAATTCGAAACATTTTTTGTCACATACAGCAAACATCACCTTACCATCCGCTAGCTGCCTGTGGCCTGAATACACTGTAAAAAAAAATGCGGTCTCTGCTGACAACTTGGTCCAGCCTGGACCATAAAAACATAAACTGTTACAGCCAATCACCGACAAGATGCGTGTTTAGGAGCGTTTCAGTTGCACAGGAGGGAGGGGGAGGGAGTAGCGAGCTAGCTTTCTGTTTTGGTTGAAAGTCAACAGAAGTGACGTTGCCCAACATCACTTAGAGCACCTTTTATAACCCCATAGTGTAGCAAATCTGAGCACACGAGACCTCTGAAGTTCACCTACAAAAAAGCCCCAAAGCTGTCGTCTTTGCCCATATAAGGAGATCCGGCTACTAACCATGGGAGCTAACTAACCATGGGAGCTAACTAACTCATCTACTTATTTATGTCTTAACGAAGATCACAAGAGCCACTCTAAATCAGATGACAAAAGTGTGTAGGGCAAAACATCTGCATTTCAGACCTGGGCAAAGATGGCAGCTTTTTTGTAGGCGAACTTCAGAGGTCTATTACCTTCGCTCTGCCCAGCACGCTGTTTACCTCCAGCATCATCATCTCATCTCCTCTCCTCCTCTGTGTGTCCGCAGGACAAGGATGTGGCTCGGCTGCAGGACTTCCAGGAGCTTGAGGTGGTGCTGGAGAAGTCTGAGGGCTTGTCGCTCTTTTCCACTGGGGGCGCAGGCAGTCTGGCCGACCGGCCCTGCTACAACATGAAGGCCTCTCGACTCACCTACTGACGGCTCCTGAGGCCTCTAGGTGGCGCTCTGCCCGTCGCCTTATGCCCATCGTCGCATGGGTTCCTTTGCAAAATTCTGTTACGATTTGTCATATAGCCTCTCTGTTAACCAGCCAAGAAGGCCCTGTTTTCCTCATCGATCTGTATCATGATATGACTCGTTTCCTCAGTGGTCTTTATCATGATTCTAAAGGTGTCTTTCTACCCATCATGTCTCCACTAGTTATTTAGCCAAGCATGGGTCCTTTGGCGGATAGCCAGATAGCTGGTAGGTCTATACATACACATACACACACACAGAGTGCTGCTGTCTGCACGTGAATAAACCTGCTCTCTCTCTCTCTCTCTCTCTCTCTCTCTCTCTCTCTCTCTCTCTCTCTCTCTCTCTCTCTCTCTCTCTCTCTCTCTCTCTCTCTCTCTCTCTCTCTCTCTCTCTCTCTCTCTCTCTCTCTCTCTGCCTTCACCCAGTGCAGTGTTATTCTCTAACATTCCTGGATCTGTGTCAGCAGTATTTACTAGTGGCTTTACTAGTCCTCCGTGTGCCATGTTAGCTCCATGTGTAGCGCCGAGCGGTGGAGTGCTAACGTTCAGCACTAACCCCAGTTATTTAGGGGGGAAAGGCTGTTGGAGCACACTTTGGGTGAACCTGCTTGTCTAAGAATGCTGTGAGGAAACATTTGATTTAATGCTATTTGGGGAGGAGAAACCTGGCTGCAAATTATGGCTATGTATGTTTTGTTTGGATGAGCCCTTGTGCACTTTATTGAGTTGGGTTCCCATGATATGTTATATTTGGGAATTTTTTTTTTTTCATTGTTGTGATTGTGTTTTAAAGTGAAATGTCCATAGCTGTGATGACTCTAATACCAAATACTTATATTAACCATTTAGACAGACTCTTCAGAGAAGACTACCAGTCAGAGCATAATGTTTTATTAGGCATGAGGAAGCCAGTCGTTCATGAGCAGAAATGAGTCATGTAGCAGATTTGTTCTAGTTCAGAGGCTAACTAGAGGTAGTTTTAGGAGAGGGTAAAAAAAGAGCTTCCACAAACACTTAGCTTCCTTCCCCAGGATCACTCTTAATAGGTAGGGGGTATGTAATACAATCACAGTTTCAAAGGATGAGTTTCATCTGACATAGGAAAATGTCAAATCTTTGTTATTCATTGTTTTTGAACATCTTTATTTTTAAAAAGCTTGATTTAACGTGACAAGGTGTTTGCCTCAGTAGGAATTGTTTTCTAACCAGTTTAGTTGCAGGTTGCAGCCCTCACCGACGCCATTATGGAAAAAAAGCTTAGCCTCTCCAAAACCAAATGGTTTTTCATACCTGATCAAGACTGTAAAAGTGAATATTGAGCTTACCTTCTGCAAATATGCGCTTGCCATTGCCGGCTTGCATATTAGGAAAAAGGTCCAGAGGTGCACTATGTGTATTGGATGAATATACCACTCATATATGTTTTAACTGGTTGATGAGTGGCTATTCAACATGGTTATCGACAGACAGCTATAGAGAGAGCTCTTCTTTTTTCCTTTAATATTATTAATATTATTTCTGTTTTAGCAGTGAGTGCCCAAAACCTGTGATTTTTACTATTAAAATGTTTATAACGCCCATCTTGTTTATGTGTAAAACACTAATCTGCTTTAATATTTTTATTTACTGTATTTTGGGATAGGTGTCTTATTTTTAAAAATACAAAACTAGATGTTATAATTTTCTCCGTTGGAGTCTGTTGCCCATGGAGAGTGTGAAACGGAGAGAGTGGAGAGGGAGAAAGAGCGCGTGGAACCACACCACAGTGGAGATGAAGCGAAGCGCGTCACCACCTCCTGCAGACGCGTGCAGAATGGCCAACAGGAAGTGCTGAAGGAAGCAGGGTTGAAGGCTGGGCGGGCTGCATGTCCGCAGCGTTGGCGGCGGCGGCGGCTGTTTGTTCTATTTGTGAGGATGTTGAGTGCTTTTAAAAATAAACGCTGGCCCTGGGAAAGGTGCTTGGTGAAAAAAAAAAAAAAAAAAAAAAAAAAGCCGGACTGTGATTGGTTGTCCCTCCTCTGCTACAGATCCTTAGAAAGCGCTTTTGCTTGGTGTGTTTGATTTTCCATTCAAGGGATTTTGGCAGATGCTAGGAGATGACTGTTAATGGGTATTTTGAGCAAACACAACTTAACCTGTCCATTCAGAGTCTGATATTGTTCTAGTCAAGTTAGGATCCTAGAGATGTAGCATTAATGTAGTATAAAGTCATTCAGCCTTGACTTTGAGAATGTGTCAGGGGCGTGGAAGCACTTGCATGTGAACAGGTCTTAACCAGAATGTCCAGATAGCATTGGCTGTTATACTGTAGCGCACCACAAGAGGGAGTAATCAAATCAGTGTTTGCTCAAATTACCTGCCTTTCAGAATCTGCATTCAAAAGAACAATACTGGAGATAGTTAATCAGAGATGGACGAAGTACACAATTCCTTTACTTAAGTGAAAGTATAGATATCCTTGTCAAATATTACTCCAATACAAGTGATTAAGTTGAAGTACAGAAGTACTTGCTTTTAAAAATACTTAAGTATTCAGGAACTGTTCATATGGATGCAATCATATAATCAAACATATTAATACTCAAGTAAATGTACTTACAGTAGTTACTGTCCACCCCTGTAGTTAATTAATGCAGTTAGGACTACTTTTGTCCAGATAGCTGACAGATTTGGATTTAATAAGCTACTATCAAAGCAGGACACAACTCACAATATAACTTCATCTTACAGTCTTGGTATTCGTTGGCTTAGTTTGTGCTGCACATAGTGTAGTCCTGCACTGCATTGGTGACACTAGTCTCAAAGCAAGCATACCAATAGGTTAAAAGGTGTGTAAACTCACTTCTTCCAAAACAGTTGGATGAGATCTAAGTCAAAAGTCACCAAGTCAACAACAGCATCTCAAGTTTCTAGTAAAGCAACAATCCCTGAAAGGAGACATAACATGCTCGCCCTCCCCCACGATTTGTCCTGTTTAGTCTGATTTGGCACAGGACCCTCAGCTGACTCGCGTAAACACAAAACACACACTCATACCAGCAGCCAGCCCGGAGCGACCAGTGAGCCAGTGGTGGTGTTGGACTGACCCGCTGCAGCCCCAGGCTGTGCCCGGCGCTCGGCATACGCAGCTGGACCGTCATGGCACGTTGCCACGGGTGCTCAGAGCAGGTGGCCATCTGACCTTCTGTGCCCTGTGTTATGTTGCTGGTGTGACTATAGACATCTGAAGTGCGCCTACAAAAAGGACCCAAAGGTGTCATCTTTTCCCATAAAAGGAGATCTGGATGGTACCCATTTTTTGAAGGCGAACTTTAGAGGTTTATGTTTTGTCAGTGCAGAATGGAAGATTGAATCTTTCAACATTCATCAGTTCTGGATGGTCACCATCAGAACACTCAGATGAGCTGATGATCTTATAATCTAGTTTGGGTAGATGGACCTGCTCCTCTGCATTACATGTCTTACCTCATGTGTTGATCCTGATACCTGACTAAATTCACTCAGTTAGCTGAATGCTAATTGAACCTGATTTGACCCAAGAGCAGTACAGTTACTCCAGCAGTGTAACGACCGGTCAGATGTGCTTGGGGCCTTGAGAGCAAGGACACGCCAAGGGTAATGTCTCTTGAGGTCAGATTAGTAGGACATGCATGCATGCATGTGGTTTTAGTGCCTGACTTGAAAACCAAAATGTGTTAGTGAGTGCATGACGCTCTGTTCCCTATTGCGTGTCTTCCAGATGTCGTGAGCACAGGCTGTCCATTCTCAAATGGGAGCGGCAGACCCTCTTACATAATGGCACCGTGCTGACACAAGTACAGAGAGTGACAACTTATTGTTCAAGTGAGCATGTGTCCACACGTCTGGACGACGTCTGACCTCTTGGACAGTCAAGGGATCAGATTAATACAACAGTCCCCTCTCCTTTGTCCCCATGCAGGCAGGGCAATAATCTTATAAGCGGCCATAATCCAGTCAGTGTTTTCATACTCTTTATTAACCTCTGCCCTTCATCTGACAATGTCTATACGTTCACTTTGAGAACCCTTTCAGGCCTAGACCACAAAAGCACTGAATGTAATGAAGGCTGTATTCTAAGTAGAAATCCCACAGGTTCTCATTTGGGATTGGAAAGGCCTGCATTCGTGCCACCAGGGCACTTCTCTGGGGATAAACATGCAGAGGTACTTACGGCTTTGACATAACGCCACATTAACTGGGTTTTCATTGCCAGGCTATATCAGGCATTAAGGAAAACGTTGTTCCTTTATGCCCTGGGAGTATGTAAGAATTTCACGTGTTTTCATAGTCCTTCCTAATTACTGTTCCCTGAAATTCTTCTCGTAATGCCATGGAAGATTATAACTTCCTACAACCCTGAAAAACCCTCATATAGCCAGGCAAGGGGCGCTGCTAGAAAATGTGGGCCCTATGACAGACAATAACCCCCATAATATATAGTATTGGGGGCCGCCTGTCAATGAACCCCCCCCCTTAGAACCCCACACACACACACACACACACACACACAGTGGCGCCCCTGTAGCCAGGTCAAATTCAACCAGTTTCTTTTTTTTTTTTTAAGTAAATTTTTATTGAAGGAAAGTTTCGTAATACAGGGTGTACATTGTGACACATCCTTCTTTTTTGTTTTTGTTTTTTCCAAATAAGGAACCCAATCCCACCCCACCCACCCATACACACTGCCTTAATATGAAATGAAAGAAAAGTAATGTATGCATAAAAATATATAAAAAATAGAAAACAAAACATAGCACGTCTCGTTTCCAGATAGTATGTCTGAGCACAACATGCATATACCCATGTACACACACAGTGCATATATTAACAACTATACAGACAAATATGTACATAAATACATGCATTTTTTACAATTCAACCGGTTTCTTATTGTGTTCCTCAACAAAAGTGTCAGGGTTGCTCTCCAATCTCCTGATGCTGCTCTTCTCTTGGGGTGTATACATATATGTGAAATGCCTACAACCAGCCACACAAGCTGGAGGGTGTTGGAGTAGCAAGTGTCAGCCTTCCTCTCAGTCTCCCACGAATTCCACTCAGTCTCCGATCAGTCATGATGACATCACGAATGATGGGCACTTTAACGTTAGTCCATTAACTGGAGCATGTCATATGACACTTCTCGCAGCTATCACATACCGCACTGTATTCATCTTATTTTCTGCTCCACATTAATTGTTCATCACCTGCAGGCCTTGCTCCTGCCCTTTGGGTTCCTGCATGAATCAACCCTTGTGACATTGATTGTGTGTGGGGTGGGGGAGCAGCTTAGACCTGTGCCCTCCTGCGTTCCTTAAGCCTGTGAACTATTTCCCAGTATGTGTGGGTGACAGGCAGAGGAGGGTCCTGGTGGGGTGAGCTCACCACCCAGCACCGTGTGCCACAGTCTGGCTGGCAGTCTGTGGCCATTATCCTTGGCCCACACCTCTAATCCAGACAGGGTTGCAGCAACTCACACCCAGCGTGGTCCAGGGTTGCAGCAACTCCAATCCAGCCGGACTCACGTTTCAAGTTTTTCAGTCCCTAATCTAGATTGGTAATAAAAAAAAGCCAAATTGGGAGATAACAACAACAACACTTGGCAGTTCCAAATGAAAAATGCATTTCCAAGCCATTCACTGCAATGCCAGTGTGTCCTTCTATTATGAGCGTTTAAGCTGCATTGTAAAATGAACTAAGCACACAGAAGCTTTTGATGTAAATAGTATAAACACATTATGTGCTCCACTGTTAAGAGTTCACTTAGGGGGAGAGGTTTTTTAAGGTGTAAGCCATTATTCAAATGATACCTACGTCATTTTCTAAATGACGGCTACAATCTCACTTCAGTTCTTCAGAGGTGTGATAGAACAGGGCCGGAACTAATAATTTTTGGGACGCAACTGCTGCTATTACACTTGCCAATATGTCCCTACGTGCATAAAATGGGTAATAATGACTAATAAGTTTAGGTAAACATTAGGAATTGATGAGAAGATAAAACTTCAAAATATTTTGACAATACATGATTTTCACAGTCCATGGTGTGGTTGAATGATACTTACAGGGAAGCTAAATACCCTACAGGAAACACCACACAGGCATTACCAGTGCATGGGGAAGCTGTATAACTTCCCATTGTCTCAGCCAATACTATACACACATTATATACGTAGAATCACTCCTGATTTGTTGCATCTCATCATGTTCCATCTGATTGATTGATTCAGTTTCATGGTTAATGATGATGTATTTTAACATCTTGTCAATGAACTGTCTTGGTCAGGGGACTATGGGGGTCAAAGGGTCACTTTTCAAGAATTTTGAAATATGCTTGCGCGTTGAAAAGACAACTTCACTCGTACTGCATTTAGCAACCAGACAAGCTTCACAGCATATAAACCACAAGGACGGCTGCAGCTTTGCCTGCTCTCATGTAGCCATGGCAACACAGTGGAGCAGGGCTTGGCAACATTACACAATGCACTGTAGCAAATGCATGCCTGCTTTGGAGAGGGTCTTATTGCACTGTTTTTGTCTTCTTAAGCTTCGTAAGGCCAGGGCCAGCTCAGTGTCCGTCGGGCGAGCAGGGGGTTGAGCACTGGAGCTGCTATTCTGCATTGGACACACATTCAGGCCAGCCCAGCCGTGTAGCGGCGGGAATGTGAGGTCTCTGGGGCCTCGGCAGGGGTGAGGGCAGGAATGGACTGGACGCACTGGTAGTGGTAGTGGTAGTGGTAGTGGTAGTGGCGTGGAATTGGTGTGAAACGCTCAGTGTAAACGCTCACACACAGACACACACACACACACAAAGTGTAAACGCTCACACACACACACACACACAGACACACACAGACACCGAGAACACAAACTTTGGGGTCAACTGGTGTTGGAGGGCAGTCATACTGTTTCCATGAAGGTATAACATACAGTTGATGACCTTTTCCTTGTCCAGTCTAAGCAGTGTGTGTTTGTGTGTGTGTGTGTCTGCATCTGAGTGAGGTTAGGTCTGGGGAGTGTTGGGCCTCAGCTTCCCAGCAGGAGCTGTGCTTGGGAAGGAAGGCTGTATGTCGACTGCATGTGAGGTACAATGGCTCAGCACAGTTTCCCACGCTGTGTGTCGCATTCCCCTTCTGGACTATAATATACTACAGTTTTTTACAATTGTTTACACACGTTTTCAAAACTCTGTGTCTATTTTTCAAAACTCCACACACAAAACCCACAACTGCTCACACAAAATGCAAAATGCCCCAAATCTCCAGCAAAATGACACACAACATTCAAAATGTCAAAAACACATGTTTAAAGCAAACATTCGCCTCACATTACAAACACTTTTGTCATAATATGACATTTTGGATACATCATGTACACACTGTTGCTCAAAACCTAAAGCTCTTCTGTCTTAGGCTTTCTATATGTATTTCCATACAAGAGTGAAAGTTACTGTATCAACAAAGAGAAGTTGAAATACACAGTAAAAATGCAAGCAATGTTGAAACCAAAAATAGTGATTTTTCCCAAATAATTTGCTGTTGTGAATACAGTATTTTACAGCAAACAAGAAAAAAAGCAAAGAAGAATACACTGACCACCAGATGTGGATGGAGTTTGGAAAACACTGATTTTGTTTTTTTCTAAAGACAAGTGTGTGTGTGTGTGTGTGTGGGGTCATGTACAGTATGTATTCATAGGCCTATAGACCCTTTCAACTGCAGAAACAAACAATTCTACAGTAAGCGTTCCATTTTCTGGAGGCACAAAAAAATGTATTGAGCTAATGGTACTGTAACATGGTGACATGGAAATAGAGTAAAAAGACAAATTTTAATAAAGTCAACTTTTTGTAGAACATTACTGTAAGCTAAAGTCCGATTACTGTATTTTCTCTAATTTTCAAAGTATCTGCGTTGGTTCTGAAAATTTCAACCGGAAATCCTCTAGGAGCAGATTGAAAGGGTCTATCCCTATATAGAGAGTATATCTATTCATAGACCTATACTAAGGCAATGATTGGATGGTGTTCAGTAAAGAGTGTTTGCACATGTGAAGAGAAAGAGTGAAGCACTGGTGATTTAGTGTGCCATTTTGATGGGTTGTGTTTGAAGAACGAAATCAAGTTACTTCCTGTTAGAATTTTGTGTGTTAGGTAGAAAATTGTGTGTTGTGTTTTGCAAAATGTGTTTTAGTCAATTGAAAACTGAGTCAAACACTAAGAATTAGTGTATGGTTTTGCAGATTTGGTGTCGGGTTATGATGTTTGGAGGACATGTT
Source organism: Alosa alosa (assembly GCF_017589495.1). Taxonomy (NCBI): domain Eukaryota; kingdom Metazoa; phylum Chordata; class Actinopteri; order Clupeiformes; family Clupeidae; genus Alosa; species Alosa alosa. Next base: position 1,504,721 of record NC_063194.1, read on the forward strand.
TAGAAAATTGTGTTTTTTTTTTTCATTTGCTCCTTTAAATAAGTGTATAGAACAGGTTCCTTCTACTTATGCTATTGAAATCTAATAAAAAGAAACTTAAACTAATGAGCTGAAACTATTGTTAAATATTCTATTGTTCAGTTTCTTGATCATTGGCTATTTTAATATAAATACCCCAACCTGAAACTGCAGGAGGCTTTTGTTGCGGGTATAGACCTACTGGAGGGCCCTTGCCTCATTTTTTTCAATGCAATGCTTCATGAAATTAAGTCTTCATTTTTAGTCATTGCCAGCTCTTCCGCTTAAATGTATTAGAATTCCCTCCGTTACAGTCTGTGCATTCCTACGACTGATGAGGAAATATCTTGTTCTCGATATTACAGCGCCCCCTGGTGGTATTCCAAACACATTGGTGCTGCCCTATATTTCAGCGCACGACAGGATCATGCTCAAAGTCATATTCAGAGCTGCATGACGCTCATGTAACTGTGTCTGATCATGTGGAAATTAGGTTTCCATCAAAACATCTAGGGAAGACCTTAAATATATTTTTCTCCATCAAGAAGTGCCTTGGCCAAAACAATTTGGGCAAAACATGACTTGCGGTCTGGAAAACAGGTAATAAAAACGAATAGCCTTGAACAATGCACGACAATATGAACAAAACCACTTAAAATCTTTAAAACAGAAATACACATATGTTTTATTTGTTCTCCATTTTATGACGTTAATTCTATCTTCTTTTTCGCAGCGAAATGGTTAAAACGGTGTTTCAATGGTTCAGGTAGCCTGCAGAGTCAGAATTAGTCAGATTTCCAAAAGTTGGTCTTTGTATTAATCACTATGCCTGGAACAATAGTCACTGTAGTCTTGATGGAGAACAACTAGCACAATTCAATTACTATGATGAAGTAACAGGGTTGCAATGCTGCTACCTAATCTCATTGCACTATTAAATGTGGTGCAGTGCATCGACGTCCTCACTCCGTCAACACTTCGGACAGACCAGACGTCCTCCCGCTGACTGTAGACCTAGTTTTACGCGCCACCTGTTGCTGTACTCACGCATAGGACCAACGAAACTTGGTGGAACTTGAGTTTGCGTTTAGCCCAATCTGATTTTCTTCATCGCGCTTCGACACTCTGCACTGGACATGTGGTGGATGCTGTACCCGCGATGGATTTGGTTTCTTGTCGGACACCTCTGCTTTCTGCGGTTGGACTCTCTTGTCAGGGCGATGGCTGTGCCCAAGCTCGTTTATTCACACGCGGGAATGTGCCCCAATGAAATGAACCCAAACCTGTGGGTGGATGCCATGAGTACCTGCGAGCGGGAGTGTGAATCCGATCGGGTGAGACTTCAAGCGCCTGTCGCTTTTCCACAAAGTTGAATATCGGGGGGCATCACTGAACGAAAGATGTTGATTTATGACGCGCCATTATGGAAGAATAAGGACAAATGATTAGCATGAGCATGGGATAATGAGATGTAAATTGAGCAATTGATGCAAAATAATTCAAGCCATGAGATACTCTCACCACGAAGCCTGCTTGTGTGTAGATTTAAATAAGAATTGAGTGATGCATTGTTATTTAAACTACATATGTGCAATTTTGCCAATCCATAAGAGAATTTGTTTTGCATTTAGTGATATTTGTGTTTTAAAAAATTCTATTGCTGCCAACTTTTTGAAAGCTCATTTGTTGAGTCTGTTCGTCCCTTTCTTCTTTCCCCCTTGTCTCTCTACCAACAAAGGACTGTGAAACATTTGAGAAATGCTGTGCCAACGTTTGCGGACTCAAGAGCTGTGTGGCATCCCGCTACTTTGACATCAAAGGCAAGAAGGGGCCCGTGGGGATGCCAAAGGAGGCGACGTGCGAGAAGTTCATGTGCAGCCAGCAGGGTTCCGAGTGCGACATCTGGGACGGCCAGCCTGTGTGCAAGTGCCGGGACCGCTGTGAGAGGGAGCCCCACTTCACCTGTGCCTCGGACGGCATGACCTACTACAACAAGTGCTACCTGGACGCCGAGGCCTGTAACAAGGGCGTCACCATCACCGAGGTGTCCTGCCGCTACCAGCTGCCCTGGTTCAACACCAGCCCCCTTCCCGAGGAGACCACCTTAAACCCCACCACCGCCCAGCTGGAGACCACCCCCATGGACATCCAGCTGCCCATGATGACCAACAAGCCCATCCACCAGTCGGTGTTCGTGGGCGAGACGGCCAGCTTCCTGTGCGAGGTGGTGGGCCGCCCCAAGCCCGAGATCACCTGGGAGAAGCAGCTGGCCGGCCGCGACAACCAGGTGATGTGGCCCAACCATGTGCGCGGTAACGTGGTGGTCACCAACATCGGCCAGCTGGTCATCTACAACGCCCAGCTCCAGGACGCCGGCATCTACACCTGCACGGCCCGGAACCTCGGCGGCTCGCTGCAGGCTCACTTCCCCCTGTCAGTGGTCAAGCGCGAGCAGGTCTTCGCGGCTGAGGAGGGGCAGCCAAAGGGCAACAGCAGCAGCGGCGGCAGCGTCCGGCTCCCCGCGGAGGAGTGCCTCAAGCCGCCGGACGCGGGCGTCTGTGGTGAGGAGAGCGTGAGCTGGTACTATGAGGCCAAACGGAACAACTGCTTCGCCTTCACCTACAGCCAGTGCAACAAGAACCGCAACCACTTTGACAGCTACCAGGCCTGCATGCTGTCGTGTGGGGCAGCCGAGGTGACCGCTCCCTGCTCCCTGCCGCCCGTCCAGGGCCCCTGCAAGGCCTACGAGCCACGCTGGGCGTACAACCGGGCGCTCAAGCAGTGCCAGTCGTTCGTCTACGGCGGCTGCGGTGGCAACGAGAACAACTTCGACAGCCGGGAAGCGTGTGAGGACGCCTGCCCATTCCCCAAGGGCAGCAACTGCAAGGTGTGCAAGCCGCGGCAGAAGATGGTGGCCAGCTTCTGCCGCGCGGACTTCGTCATACTGGGCCGCGTGACGGAGCTGACCGAGGACCAGGACTCGGGCCATGCGCTGGTCACTGTGGAGGAGATCCTCAAGGACGACAAGATGGGCCTCAAGTTCTTCGGCAAGGAGCCGCTGGAGGTGACACTGCTCAACGTGGACTGGAGCTGTCCCTGCCCCAACATCACGCGAGGCGCCGACGCCGGACAGCTCGTCGTCATGGGCGACGTGCACAACGGCATGGCAGTGCTCCAGCCCGACAGCTTCGTGGGCGCCTCCTCGACCCGGCGGGTACGCAAGCTCCGCGAGGTGGTCAGCAAGAAGACCTGTGACTTTCTCAAGGATCTAAGTGCCGCCTAGGCGAGACGAGGCGTGAAGGACGGTGACCTAGTCCGTCCACTAGGGCTGTGAACTTCTCTGACCGTCATCTGGACTCAATGACTCAATGGCTAATTGAGTCCATGATGGATCAAGCCCTACCAAGAGATGTAATGATGAATTTAATATCCACATTTCACAAATGGGACTTTATATATAAATGTATCAGAGTAGTAAAAATCATATATATATATCATTTATCTAACAGATGTATAACTGATTGTTCCATCCTAAAAGATTTTATCTTATGTATCCTATATGAATCTAGCTTTGAGCGGAAACTTAACTTTTCTTTCAAGCACTTATACTGTAAAAGGCATAGGTAAGAATATTTTAGTGCAACTAAAATTGTTCTTGGTGTTTTTAAAATGAAAATTTCCTTCTTGTCAGAAGTACATGTATGCCTACTGGGCAATAATTGAAGAAAAATCCATAACATGGTGACTTTCAGTGAAGGGGCATTCAGAATAGCAGCTTGCAGTAAACCTTTAACTTATATACTGAGTAAATTCTCAGCTGATCACCGTAAAAAAGGTTATATTAAATATCAAATCAATATATGACGACAGAACATGTAATGTTTATGTTCTTGCACCTTGTAATTCTATTTTATGAAAATACATAATCTGCTCTCTCTCTCTCTATATGTATATATATATATTACTTTCTGTATATTTATTTGGTTCGTTTCATTTCAAACTACAATTAACTTCTGTAGTAGTTGCTTTGAAAGTGAAGTGTTTCAAAATCCACAAAAAATCTCTTGTAGACAATGTACATAATATGAATGAGATAGCCCCCCTGTAAAGAAATTAAAGCAACTCTAAATCAAAACCCTGATTTTGCCTTTGTTTAGTAGCCTAATGTTGAAATGTGAGTTCTACAAGTTCCATCCTAATTGTTCACAGCGAGTTAGGATACTAGGATAGTGAGTTAGGATAAGGATACTTTATGATAGAGAATTCCCTGACTGCAGCCATTGTCGGTCAACCTGCACATTAATTCTGGCGCGGGTCACATTCTTGTTGGGCTCTGTAGTGGTAGGGGGAAGGTAGCTCTTGAGTTCCCCCTCTTCTCCGCCCCTCAGACCATGTGTTGTGTCTGCATCTTAGGGTCTCCCACACTCAGCGTCGCGCAGACCTTTCATGTGCAAGAGAGCCGAGGGGGCCCCCAAAGTCTTCCAGCATCCCGCTGGCCCCTGCGCTGCACCTCCCCCCCCCCGCCCCTTCTCCCTCTCCCCCTCCCCCCATGCCCCTCATCTGGGCCAAGCTCCAGCCACGCAGTGACCCTGTCGGGGATGGAGGGAGTGGGGAGTTGGGGGGGGGGTCTCGAAGCACAGATAGAGTTCTGTTTTAAAGGCAGCCTTTGAACTTTTGACTCTGCAGTGGGCTGTGCCGAACGGGTGTTCGGCGATGGTGGTGGTGGTGGTGGGGTGTTGGGGGAGGGGCGGACACATGGCTTTTTCCCAGGGGGCCTCAGCCGTCTGTGACCCTGGGGCCTGCGCACAGAGCGCAACCCATGACCCCGTAAGCCGCTCATGAAAGGAGGACGGAGGGGGAGTGAGGAGAGAGAGGGATGGAGAGGAAAGGGGGCTGTTTCATTAAAACCTGTTGACAAGTGTCAAGTGTGGCTGTGCGGCTCAAGTTCAGCTGAGCTTCGGCTGGCCTGCTGAAAACAACAACAGCTACAAAGGCCCACTCCCCCACCCCCCTTCTCCCATAGCATCACATTCCATCACAAAAGAAATGATCAACGCTCATTCACTACTGGTGGTCGAGCAGTTTGTTTACATGACAAAACTGAAAACATATGCAGGCATATCCTCGTCGGACATAGATATTTCACTTGTATAACATCTCAGTAGCAGTTCTGCTAAGTGAATTTCATGGCTGAATGGTTTTCTGGTGCTACACCTCCAGCTTCGGACACAGCGCATGCTGTGGCGTTTACATGTGGAAGTGGAAGTCGAGCTGCTTCACATACACACGTGATACTAATTAGGAGAAGAAACAAACATAATCGGAAAAAAATGTGTCTCACCCACATGCATTTCAAACACAGCAGGCCGTCTCGCAACCAGCCTCACACCACTGGCAGTCTGGCTACAGGAGGAACCAATATTTTCTTTCAGATGTTTTTTGTTCTGAGATGTCGAACGCCCCCCCCCCAATACTCCATTAAAACTATCATGTCAAAATGTAACACTGAAGTGCGCTGACAATACTAAAGATTTCTATCAAAGAAATGAAGTCTTAAAGTTATATGTTGGACTTGTAGATGCTGTGCATTATAAACCTCCACATCTCAATTTACCCAAAAGGAAAAATAACAGTTCAGTATGTAAAACAATTACTGAACATCACCCAAACCCAACCCCTAACCATAACGTTAATCTTACAGTTTTTCTCAGTCGCTTTGGTGCTATTCTCACATCACTATTAACATTTGCACAGCAGTTAGTGCATTTCTCAAAACAATTAGTGCAAACTGCAAAACTTAGTGGATGACCTGCAAAAGCACGTCACTTGCTCAAAATGGATAGTCCATTCCTCAAAAGCACGTATTCATGTCAATGAAACTGTCAGTGTCATCAAAATGAGAAGTCTTGACACCATCGTTTATGAACAAGATAGTCAAATGGCTTTGTCATGTTTTCATTATGACAGTTCTCTCAGTGTTTTCCAATGCAAAAAAAGGGCAGAAAAAAAGGTGACACTACCTGAACATGCTCAAGACAGCACTATACACTACTTGTACAACCATTTGAAAACTACAGTAAAGTTACACATTGCTGTAGTTAGGGGAGTAAGTGAGTACAAGACACTGAATACGTACATTTTTACTGTATGCTCTTTGCAATTCTACAGCATTGTGACAGAATTTGATAACTAGTTCAACAATTGTGTATGTAATGACTCAAGCAATGAAATGAAGACTATTAGTTTTATAGGGAACGACTATTCAGCATCCATAAGTATAGTTCATTTTGACTGACATGACATAAGCAAATGATAATGTTAAAAAACAGCAGAGAATTGTATGAAAGCAACTGATACATGTCCAAAAGCATTTTCAATTTGTTCAGAGGAAGGAGAATTTGCTACAATGATGTGCACTAATGACTAAATGTTGTGGAGGTTGAACTAATAGTTATGAGAATTTTCATTCTGATCTGCAAAAAGCACCAAAGCGACTGAGAAAAACTGTAAGGTTAACCTTAACCTTAATGTAGTTAACAGTATCGACAGATAGTTTGTTTGAACATCTAAAGAAGTTGTACATACAAGTTGGACCAAATCAAGAAACCCCTGTTGCCACTGATCACTCCCCCTAGATAGATAGATAGATAGATAGATAGATACTTTATTGATCCCCAAGGGGAAATTCAAGTAGTGTACTCTAGTACTCTCTGCAGGCTATCTGGTCCGCATTTCTCATGCAACTTAGCCTACTTCTCAAATCTGACCTCAGCCATAGATTTCATGAAACTTGGCCCACTTCTCAGATCTGACCTCAGCCATAGATCTTTCTGCAGATGTTCAGGGGGATTTAGATATGCTCACTGTTGGCCTCTTCACAGCAGTCCTGTGTTCTGTCTCCAATCATCCCCTAGTGCCTATTGGAGTGTTTGTTCTTTGTGCTGGAATATCCTTATGAGGTGCCACAAGTAACAGACCTTTCCACATACAGAATGCATTCTGTGCAAGGAACACACTGACTTTATTATGGTGCCATGTAAAAAAAAACATTAACACAGCACTGTGCCCACAACATATTGTAGAGAGCACCTTCTTCTTTCCTCCACAGAAAAACAAAACAGATTATTCAACCTGAGTTATGTCAGTAACAGTGATACATGTTTCCATAATGAATTTATATTCCATAATTAATTTTGTGGTACAGAAGGTTAGCCTGGCTAACAGAGTCTGGACCCTATCAACTCATTTTTGGGCTTGACCCTAGTAGACTAAAATTATTATATTATTATTTTTTAGACAGACATCCGTGTCGTTTAATACTGATGTGCTGAGTGCAGGCATTTGGGTACAAAAATGTGCCTTAATAGTATTCTTCTGACTGTAATCGTATAATATGGAGTGAGAATTGTCTCAAAATGATTTAAATATATAAAAGGATATATATACATATACATACATTTATAAATATCCAAATACAAAATACAAATATAAAAATGTGACATACAAATAAATAAACAAATTTATATAAATAAACGTGTCTTTGTAAATATATTTTTTGATTTGAAAATAAATATGCTTGACTTTGTATGTGGAATCTGCATTTGTGAATCTCCTTTTTTTGCTTTTATGTCGATGGCGTAATTTTGAGACATTCCTACTGCACACCAAGATCCACAAATAAATACCACTAGATTTGAATGCGAAGACACCCTCCACTGAACAACCAGTCGATGGCAGTGTTGTACAACATGTCTGTTATCAACTGAATCTTTCCGACGCTGTTTTCCCTAGTTCAGTTCAGTCAAGTGGTCTATGACTAGCAGGATTAACGACATTGAAGACACTGGATTAAATGGATAGGTAAGTAATAACAACTAGCCAGTACGATTTATTATCGGTTTTGATGTGTAGTGCCATTTTTAATTTCATAGACTGTATAAATAAGTCCATTTAGCAATATTGACATTAGGCTAATGGCAGTCTGTCAGATAGTGATCTCAGCTGAGCTGGCTCTCACGTTATGTTAACCTAGAAGCTATGTTAACATCTGTAACATAAGATCTGCAACATCTGTAAAACAGCGAACACGAACACAGCCTGTCACTTGAGTTGCAAGACACAATAACTTTAGGGAAAACTACATTTTATTTTAAGGGGCCCTAAATCGGTTTTAAAGGAAATCTTAACTTAATGTGTTTTGTGCAGGCACCAACATAGCTGAACAGGCACCAGCTGTTTAGCTAGCTGTTAACGTTAGCAGCTGTACGCTGACTAAATTGACTTATTTATACAGTCTATGAAATTAAAAACGGCACTACACATCAAAACCGATAATAAATCGTTCTGGCTAGTTGTTATTACTTACCTATCCATTTAATCCAGTGTCTTCCATGTAGTTAATCCTGCTAGTCATAGACCACTTGACTGAACTGAACTAGGGAAAACAGCGTCGGAAAGATTCAGTTGCTATCAGTTGATAACAGACATGTTGTACAACACTGCCATCTGCTGGTTGTTCAGTGGAGGGTGTCTTATTTGTGGATCTTGGTGTGCAGTAGGAATGTCTCAAAATTACGTCATCGACATAAAAGCAAAAAGGAGATTCACAAATGCAGATTCCACATACAAAGTCAAGCATATTTATTTTCAAATCTCGAAAATATATTTACAAAGACACATTTGTCACATTTTTATATTTGTATTTTGTATTTGGATATTTATAAATGTATGTATATGTATATATATCATTTTATATATATTTAAATCATTTTGAGACAATTCTCACTCCATAGTATAAAGCCCACCCCATTTCATATAAGTGTGGTTGTGATTGGTCCCCTGGGCATTTTAATGCATGGGCTTATTGGATCTTGAGCCATCAACCAATCAGGGGACTCATACCACGTTTTTATTTTAATTTATTTTTTTTGGTTTGTGAAGTGCCTGGTTGGTTTGAAACCTAATTGCAAAACCCTTTACTCTTTCTGAATTATTGACCCACAGTGATACCTAATAATCCACTACTCCACAGCACCATCTGATGGTGGGGCAAGGCCCCACCTGCCCTTAATGTAAGAAGGCAAAGGCAAATAGGTAAATAGGTAAAGGCAAATTAAGTAGTAGTTTATTTGTACTTAAGTAGTTAACTAGTAGTAGTTGCACCGCGCTTGACTTTTCCTAACGGCAAAGATGAAGCGATTATATATCTACATTAAAGGGAAACTTGGCAGGATTTCCCCCTCTGCTGGAGAAATTGTGCATTATGCTATTTTAAACTGTGGGAAAAGGTAACGATAAAGCACATGGATTTGTTTACAAGCTAGCGAGCGGCTAGCATCGTTTGGCATAACTATGTGGATGTTACAAGGTAAGAAACACGATTTAAAACGAGTTTATTGTTTCTCACTTCTCTTTCCGGGACGGTAGTCTCAATGTTGCAAGGTTGGTTTTCCGCCTGGGGACGCTAGGCGCAGTTTCACCGGAACAGGTCATTTAACCATCCAAATGATTTCTAAACGAGTTTATTACGATTAAATAGTTGCCAAGTTCCCCTTTAAATGGTGTTCAGAATGACCTTTCTTTACCGTAGGTCACCAACTTTTACTGTAATAGTAGCGCCAGCAAGCCAGCAGTCATACATGCCCTCTACCTCTGGCCTCATGATGGTGCTGTGATCGAGGGTGGACTGCATGTTTAGGCCAGAGGAGAGTGCAAGCAGGCGACACAGTACTCTAATATGCGAGGCTATTTAGCATCTGTTTTAGAACATCTTTCTTGAAAGCATTTGTAGCCCTGGGGCCTCCAACGTAATGTTGAGATGCCCTTGATTGACCCGGACCTTTTTTTTCTTGTAGGAAACCAGTTTTCAAGACGGGTGTTTCAGAGCAAATGCAATTGCAATGAGCTCTTAGATTCATCTGGTTCCCAGGCCAACAGAATACATTCTGTCTTGTGTTACATTTGGCACCTGTTATATTTTTGACCTTCAACAGACAGACAGCTTTCAGAAAACTGGCCCAGGCTGTCTGAAAAGGCACAGAAGTCTCCCTATTTCATGATGTTCACAAACATAAACCTTCAGAGTCTGAAGGATCAGAACATCCTTGAAACCCATGTATTTTTTATGTGCAACATGTCTTTAAACATTTTTTTTTTAGTTTTTCTAAAAGGTCATCTGTAAAATGTGTGGTTGACTAACAAGCATCAGTTTCTGATCTCCACTGTCTATGTCATATGCTAGATGTTTCCCCAAAAGCTATTTAAAGCTATTCAAATGGTTAGTGAGCATACAGGGAACAATTTTGAACTTTCTCTCTGCTGGTCATGGCATTTATTTTCTGCTGCTCATGGCGCTGGATTTTAAGTGCTACAAGTGAAGGGGGAAAATGTGTTAATTGAGATGTAAGAACAGCCTTTTGCCACTAGGTGGCAGCAATATACACTGCATTAGATGTGCAGTGTACTCGAGGCTCCTGGTTATTTTCCCTTTGAGCATTTTGCACGGTGATACCATGTGATTACGGCCAGTGGACTAGTGTCGAATGCTGGCCGCTTACTCTATTGTCAACAAGGTGAGTGAGTTTGTTAAATAAAAACTATACCTGTTGGACGCCATAGCCTAGTCTACAAATGCATGGACTGAAATATCACCTCAACATTTCACCTCAATTCTTCAGAGATGGACTTCCGAATAGCGATGACAAGACATAGATGATAAAAAAGGCATAGACGATAAAAAAGACGACTTAATTGAAGTGACTGAATGTGATTATGTGTAATTTAAGTGGTAGTCTGATGCACAAAACTGAGGTAAACAATTGTGCATCTTTATCCAACAGTGCTCGATAGCACTGAAGTCGTGTACAAGACTGACGGCGTTACATAGACTCAGTTATGAATTGTTGTACGGGGTGAGAAGAGAACAAGGATTCATGCTCCACCACTTGCGGTTGCTGTGGCAACTTTGAAGATGACTCTTCCATTGGGCATTCATTGCTATGATGAGCAGAGTCAGACACTAGTGTTATGTGGATGAACAGTAGCCTACTAGCCAGCATTAGTCCAAACCTTTTTTGTAAGTCGCAGTTGCTTACTGTTTTGTCCAGGTTCAGTGGCCAGACAAAAACTAAACAGAGGAATATTGAAGTAAAACGTCACTAGAGGGGAGAGCAAACAAGACAAAGAGAGAAATAGTTTTGACTGAGGCAGCTTTCTTTGTCAGTGTTGTGTAACCCAGCCCACAGCCCTTGCCTGCGTAGCCCTAACCTGCTGCAAGGGCTTTGGCCTTATGGGACAGATGCCTTGAGCCAGAAAGCATTGTGTCCTTGCATTGGCAGGGTCATTGAAGTAGGCTTGCCAGCATTGTGGATTTTGCCTGTGCACAAGTCTGTGTAAGACCTGGCTTTAACTTGAGATGGGCTCTCATTAGGCTGTGTGTTCACTGTTCACCTCCCACAGTCTTTTTCATATCTTGCCACAGGGCCCTCTCTCTGCCTCTATCACTTCTCTACCACAAACACCAGACTCTCTCTCCTGCTGTTCATCTATTTAACACTCAGCATACACATGCTGCCTGCATGTTTATTTACTCTTCTCCTCTCAATTCAATTCAAATATGCTTTCATATGATGCAAAATAATATGCAATCATATGATCCTCTCTCTCTCTCTCTCTCTCCTCTCTCTTCCTCTCTTACTCTCTCTCTCTCTCTCCTTCTCTCACTCTTATTTTCTCTCTCTCCGTCTCTGTGTTGCTGTGCGTGAGAAGGACTGGACAGATGGGCCGTGAACTCTGCTCCACGGAGCTATGACCTTTGCGGCCAAGAGGCTCTGAGCGATCTCTCTCTGCGCCCTAGAATGCCTGGCGGGCAATGACTCACAGGCCGAAGCAGGAGGGGTGGAGCCTGGGCTGCTGTGTTGTTTGGCTTAAAGTGCGATGGAAACTGATCTGTATAATCAACCAAATAAGTCATCCTGCTCGTTGACCTTCGCTGCCGACACGTGTCCATTCAATCTGCCTTCCTATACTATTGCTTTACATGACAATGTGTTGACCCTTTGCTATGAGGTTCCTTTCTGATGCATAGAATCAATAAGGTTTCAGAGCTGTTAAATGACAATGAATTTGACTTATAGTCGTATATGTAATTGGATTACTCCACTTTGGTCTATAGCTTATTTGCCTACTGGCAACAAAAAAGGGATTGAGCACAGTGCGATCCATTGACAGGAAATTCAGGCTTTTAATTTGCCACGGGCTTGTTCTCTACATGGTGCTATTGCAGAATGCCTCTTGTTAAACCGCACATCTCTGGAACATTTTTGCCGTTATTTCCCTCCATACCAAAAGCTCTCTGCTCCTCCCCAAACCCCCCCCCCCACCCCCACCCACACAGGGAACACTGTCAGGAGCCTTCAACCAGATGCCGTTTTCAAATTGCCCTGACGACGCTGCATTGGCGATGAATCACCCCTCGCCAGTGCTGTTGCCGCTGCCACTCACACATATCTGCCGAGCGAGTGCACACGCACCGGGAGCAAGCCGCTGCCGTTTCATTTTGTCAGTCGGTGAAAACTTTTACACGGGTTTGCGTCACCACGGTGATTAGCGCACAAAAACCCATGTTCCACAGCTCTCTTTTGATGTCTGTGTGCATGTCAGTCTTTTAGGGGCAGAGCTGGTGTATCATCACTGAAAGAGAGAGAAAGAGAGAGAGAGAAAGAGAGAGAGAGAGAGGAGACTATCTCACATAGACCCCTTTCAAATATCGTCTCTCGCTCACTCAGTTCAGAACATCCAGCCCCTGAAGATAAAGTTGACAAGATGACAACACAGACATTACAACACATAATGCAGCCTATGGGCTTATAAACACACACACACGCGCACACACACACACACACACACACACACACACACACAAAGGCAAGAGATAGACAGACATGTGGCCAGTGGTGGGCGTGAGGTTATTAATTGCTGTGTTTGCATTTAGATTGAATTTGGGCAATGCCTCAGTGCAGGGACATTTCCTGTTAGAGCGGCCACCCGTTGCAACCACACACACACACACACACAACCTGGTTTATCTCCTTGTGCACAGATCTTACATAAGGCAATTCCAGTAATGCAACCCAGGTCAAGATTTAAGAGACACTGAGATGGACAGGGGGGCTGGTGCTGCTGGTGGTAGGTCTGCATTAGGAGTGTGTGTGTGTGTGTGTGTGTGTGTGTGTTAAAATGTGTGTGATGACTACACCTTCAGCCTGATTGGAGGAGAGACAGAGGGAGTAGAGAAAGGGAGGATGGGGGTTGTGTGCGTGTGCGTGTGTGTGTGTGCGTGTGTGTGCGAGAGGGGGGTGGTTTGAAAAATGATTTGGCAGAAAGGTCAGCCTCCCATAATGAGACTGTAAATTGCACAGAACGGTCATGCTGCTGTTGACTCGACTTTTTTCCCCCCGTTTTCACCTCTCTCTCTCTCTCTCCCTCTCTCTTCCTGACTCTCCCTTTAGCTCCTGTGGTTATCACTTTCTCATGTGTTGGGTAGTCCTCCCCCCTCTCGCCCTGTGACTGCTCAGTGCACGCAGGGTTAGGGGCCATCTACCTGACTCTGTAAAAGGAAATTACAGATAGAGGAATTATGACCACCCCACCCCACCCCACCCCAACTCACCCCATTTCCACTACCTCCACCCGATCAATTTCCTCCAACTTTCATCTGTCCCCATTTATGTTTTGGAGATGGAAGACAGAAAGCTGCAAATCCCATTTCTCTAACGCAGTGCAACGACTCTCACGGCTGGGGTGGAGAACTACCTTTTTATGGGGTGCGTGGGGCCTAGAAGGCAATCTCTCATTTAGACAGCGGCAGGATTAAAATGACTTATCTCTCCAAGAAGAAGACTTACAATGTCATATTCTCTCTCTCTCTCTTTCTCTTTCTCTCTCTCTCTGTCTGTCTTACAGTGCATCTTGTTTATGACTTGTACAGTGTGTCTTATGGAATGAGCTTCAGTCCTAAAGGGCCCTTTTATTCATCTTGTCCATCCCTCTGCAGTGCCGTGACACACCAATATGAACACGAACAAGCACGGAAACCCCCGGATCAACAACATGTAATTCATCAACAACATTGGGGGAAAACAAACAAACCCTGAAATAGCCTGGACCTGATATTAGGATTGCAGCCCTTCTCCATCAGACACAGAAATGCTGTAATACTCACGTCACATGCCAGTAGAGAGATAGAAATGGACAGATTGCAACTGGGAGGGAGAGGAAAAAAACACAACGCTTTGGCTTTGCAGTCACCAGCTCCCGGCCTTGCATGTGGACAAACAAGTCAAGAGGCAGAGAGATGAAGAGAGATGACGGTGCCAAACTGTAGGCTGCTTAATTCCTCTAATCCCATAATAGCCACAGAAAAGGAGGATAGTTTTTATGGAGATTTTCAATTGTGTGTGGGACTGGGAGAGAAAGAGAAAAAGAGAGAGAGAGAGAGAGAGAGAGAAAGAGATTTAGGAAAGAGAGGAACATCCATTTCACACACAGGCCTGTTTTCTCCTTTGATTAAATCTGTGCCCATTAGAAGCAAGTTATAATGGTAGAGATCCTGTTGGTAGGCAGCAGCCGAACACTGAGGTTGCCAGAGCTGTGTGCCGGAGAATGGGTGGGGGGGGACATTTACATTTAAATTGGTCCTCATGCTCGCTGTGCGCTGCTTGCACGGCGTGTGACTGCCGCTCCGTCAGTGTTGCCTGCCAGTGAAGCCATAATTAGCACAGTGCAACATAAGCCCGCTCCTCAATCAACGCTTCTGATGGCGTGGCTATGACATGGGCACCGTTCACTTCTCTCCTCCTCCGCCCCCCGCAGAGCAGAGCAGAGCAGAGCAGAGCAGTACAGAGCAGAGCAGAGCAGAGCAGAGCAGTACAGAGCAGAGCAGTACAGAGCAGAGAAGAGCAGAGCAGAGCAGTACAGAGCAGAGCAGTACAGAGCAGAGAAGAGCAGAGCAGAGCAGTACAGAGCAGAGCAGAGGTGCCACTGGTTGTTCTTCCTGAATGAGCCCGGGTGAGCACAAGGACGCGTCTTCATTCATGGCAGGCAGAGCGCTAGCAGTCAGGGCGTCTATGGGAAATGCAGCTCTCACCTCTCAGCTGAGCAATTGCCCTTGCAGGAAGGATGCCTGTAGAAATATTCATGATTTTTTCACTTGAGTTGTCATCCATGTGGAATTTGTGTGCGTGTGTGTGTGTGAGAGAGTGTGAGTGTGAGTGAGTGACTGTACGCGTGAGTGAACCTAGGTGTTTGTGTGTGTATGTGTGTGTGTGTGTGTAAGTGAGTGTGCGTGTGAGTAAACGTAGGTGCTTGAGTGAGTGTGTGTGTGTGTGTGTGTGTGTGTGTGTGTGTGAGAGAGTGAGTGAATGTGCTTGTGAGTGAACGTAGGTGTTTGGGTGTATGTGTGTGTGTGAGTGAGTGTGTGCGTGTGAGTGAACGTAGGTGTGTGTGTGTGTGTGTGTGTGCGTGTGTGAGTGAACGTAGGTGTGTGTGTGTGTGTGTGTGCATACATGTTTGTGTGTGTGTGTGTGTATGTGTATTTCTCCTATCAGACGTGGTTCTGTGTTTTGACTGTACATATAAGTTGAGCTGCGTCGCCTCACGTGTATCTGTGGCCAGAGTGTTTAAGTGCTGAAGGACGTGCGGTGCGGGCATACAGAACGTGTGTCTATGGGCCGGTGCCAGGGTGACCGTGCATGCGTGTCCTTGGTTTTAGTGTGTGTGTGTGTGTGTGTGTGTGTGTGTGTATGTGTGTGTATATGTATGTATGCGTGCCAGTGTGTGTGTGTGTGTGTGTGTGTGTGTGTGTGTGTGTGTGTGTGTGTGTGCGTGCCTGTGTGTGTGTGTGTGTGTGTGTGTTTGTGTGTGTTTGTGTGTATGCTTGTGGATATATTGTCCACTGGCTGGCTGCTGACGTGAGGAGCCCAGCTTGGGAAGACATGGCTATACTTAGCCTCACAGTAGTGGGTAATACTGCCCTGGCCATGTTTGGAGTGCAGAGTATGGAGCAGAGGTGGTGGTGGTGTGTGTGTGTGTGTGTGTGTGTGGGGGGGGGGTTACAGGCTTTTAAAGAATTTTGTGATCTGAAAACAACAAACCTACTTGGAAATTTGCAGGTGCAGAGGGTCATGTCACTACCAACATACAAACCAGACAGAGTCAGGTAGTAGGATACATAAACAGAACACACTGTTCCTTTAGAATATGATTCTGTACGGATGCACAATGCACAATGAAGCGCTGTGAAACTCTGTCAAGCATAGTACCTGCAAATGTTTAATGTGAGTCCAGCTCTCCGGCTCTGGAAAGGCAGTACGCTGTGAGAAACTGAGCTATTGCCAAGCCAATGGCAGAGGCCAATCAGGGGATTGTGTGCTGGCTTCACCCAGCCCTAATGTCACACTGACTTTGTTCACAGGTGAGGCACTCAGACATAACAGGTGCAAATAAAAATAGTGCGAATAACAGGGCTTATGCGCTGCGCACTCTGTGTGCAAGTCATTGATTGGACCTTCCTGGAGAAACACGGAGGAGACAAGGTGCGCCCCTTGACTCCACACTCACTGTGCCATATTTAGCCCGGCACCTTTTGTACTGTGGCAGAGTGCCCTCGCATTGCTGCGCAGAGGTGTCTGTCTGTCTTTGACACAGTGCGGCTATGGCTGGGTTTATATAAAAACAAGGCTCTCTGCTTGCAGTGGAAACCTGTCTGCCGTGCAGTGACACGTAAGAGAGCTCAGAGCCGTGCAGCGCTGTGTTGCACAAAGTAATGCATTTGAATGGTCCTTTAAGACCTAGAGAGAATATAGAGTGTGTTTATGACCGGCTATGTTTGTGTGCTGGTGTTTGTTTATGTGTGTGTGTGCGAAAATGCATGTGCATGCGTTAAAGTGTGTGTGTGTGTGTGTGTGTGTGAGTGTGTGAGTGTGTGAGTGTGTGAGTGAGTGAGTGAGTGAGAAAGAAAGAGAGAGAGAACACTTCACCTACTCCTTGGGATCAACAGCTTTGCAACCTCCAATGGCCCTGACGACAGAGGCCCTGCTATGTACAGTAATTGGATCAGGTCTCTCTTCCTCCCTCTCTTTCCCTCACTGTACCCCTCCCCCTGCCTCTCTCTCTCTCTCTCTCTCTCTCTCTCTCTCTCTCTCTCTGTGTCTCTCTCTAAGGTTGAACACAGTAGCCACTAGGGGGAGTTGGGCGTCTGCCCCCATCCAGTCAAAAGTGCAGGAAGCAATCACACAGGCCAGGTCAGTGTGTTTGTATTATTTAGCACCCTACGAAAGGGCATCAGCATATGTAAACACACACACACACACACACACACACACAAACATGTTCTGCACACATTTACGCACATGCACAGAGACAGACAGACAGACAGACAGACACACACACACACAAACATGTTCTGCACACATTTACATGCATGCACATGCACACACACACACACACACACACACACACAAACACGTTCTGCACACACTTACATGCACACACACACACACACACAAAGGAGTTTTGGTGGGAGAGGCGAGCGAGAGAGAGCGGAAACTGCGTTTTTTGGCAAACTTGCGTGGATCTCAGGGCAATATCCTGAGCAGATGAACTTGAAGGGGATAATCGGTGCTGAGAGTTGTGCTGCGAGCTGGCACACACTCCATCAACCATCTGCCTCAGTATACTACCTCAGTACAGCTCAGCTATTCACCACCGAGCCAGCTTCATACTCACAATCATCTCTCTCTCTCTCTCTCTCTTTCTCTCTCTCTCTCTTTTAATACATTCCTTCCTCCCTCCACCTCTCCCTAGTACTTTTTTTTATTTACTTTGTGCCCCTTTCTTTGTTTTTCTCTTGGCTGACCATCTATTTCTTTCTTTGTGTGTTTGGGTTTTCTCTTTCCATCTCTCCATCCCCCCTGCCCCTCTGTTTCAAGATAGCAGTAGGACCAAGAGGAAATTAAAATACACCCCAAGCTGTTCCCTCCGACCGAATCAAAGGCACACGTGATCAGTGATGCCATATGTGAGAATGGCAAACGCCTCTGTTGCACATGCAAATTGCCTTATTATGCGAGTGACAACAGGCAAAAAATGTCTCCCATCAAGACTGAGGCCCTCTGGCAAGATGTCTTTGTTTGACAACTTTACATAGATAAGGGATGTGCATGTCAGACTGCTGCTCGCTGTATTCAGACTGCTGTTCGCTGTAATTGCTGCTTGATTATTATTACACATTAACTGAGAGCACTAGACATTGGTGACGATGGAGGGAGGCGGAGATGGGAAGGGGGTTGCGTTTATCTTTGACAGGGCTGACAATGAATAGGAAACTGCCTTGTGAAAATGTTAACCTTTACAAAGAGCCACAGAAAAAAACCTACCAGGGTAACAAGCAGAGCTGTGAAAAGATAGTAAATGTTCAGCTTATGTCTGCCTCTAAATGCGCTAGCAGCAGGAGGCTTGGCTAATAGCTGCTAGTTGGTCCAGACAAGAATGTAAACCCGACTGCCTGGCTCTTTGAGGTGCTAGTGATTAATGCTAACATATATGGGTTCTTCTAGCCATCGTCTGCATGCATGGCCATCATCATAATTCACTTTTATGCCAATTTCTTCCAAGTGTATATAAGTATATAAGTGCTTCTAAAGTATACTAGAAATGCAGGTTATATTACCTTATCCTGTGCTTTGCTAAATTGAGTAAGACTACACACAGAGACTGCTGTCTTAACCAGGACACCTGTGATGTCTCTCCCTCCTGAGGTAGGGAAATATGCTAATTTGTTTTTTATTGACTTCTAGAGCACAGCACGCTAATGCACATGTTATTGGAATATAGAGACACAGACCAGCAAACTATTAAAGTGCTATATGTAAGTGTAAGGGCGTTTTCATACCTAGTTTGTTCCAAATCAGAGTCAAATCAATACAGTTGTCCCTGGGCTTGTTTGTCTTCACATGGCAGCATTTACATCGGAACAAATTATATAACAAACCCACTTGAGATTAAACTTTGGTATACAAACAAACCCACATGCGATTAAATTGTTCCCTGATTGGTCACACATATGACAGCTGAAGAAACTATCCCGCAGTCACCTAGACCTAACACTTAACCCCACATTTAACTTATTAAGAGCTCCATCTGTGCGTGTGTGTGCATGTCCAAAGTCTAGGCTTCTCCCACTCTATCTCCCGTTTTCACACATAGGTTAACACTGGTAAAGTTAGCCTAAAATGCATTTGCTTGAATTTCAAAACATAGGCTAGCTAGATATCTACTTGGTTAAAAGTGGAATAAACTTGTAGCCTAATGTGTACGCCTACAGAAATGTAAGCACCAGCGAGTTGTTCTGTTACACCAGGCCAATTGCTTTCTCACTGCAAACGAACCGCCCTCGAGTTTGATTGGAAACGAGCCGAGACTACCTCCTCAAAGCGGTCTCAGTCCGTTGTTTTGTTTCCGAAACAGAGTGTGATTGCTGCTTTCACACATACCCAATCAAACCGATCTTTGGGGGAAACGCTCCACGTTCTGATTCAAAGCTCCAGGTGTGAAAGCGCCCTACTGTAAGTAACTAAGAATTAGCAACAGAATGTGATAAAATAACTATTTCTGTCAAAAAATATAAATAAATAAAATCAAACAGAAAGCAATGTCCATTTGTGACAAAAAAACAGAGCATGCTCTGTGTTTGGATGTTCAAGTTAACATGCTAACAAGCTAGCCCCAGCCCATCCTCTCTCCTTGAACCGTCGTGAGGCACTCAAGAGGCATTGGTGAGTCAATGCAGGGAGGCAGCAAGGCCAAACTATGGTGAAGAAAAGCCAAACTATTGCGTGGGAATAAAAAACTATTGTGTGGGAATGCTAAAGTATTGCAAGGGAATGGAAAAGTATGGTGTAGGGCTGTGCAAATAGAGTGCAAGTAGATTATTTTCCCAAACAGGTCCAAGGCGCAAAGTTAAGGTTTGTTGAACCACAATTCCCCCACAGCAGAATGCTGCATTAAAATCAGCTAATGACTTAGATGCAATGGCCATATACAATACAATTGAAGTCTGCAAGGTGCTAGTTGTACATGCCAGTGTCCCCTGGGGTAAGTATACTGCTCAAAAAAATTAAGGGAACACATTTTTTGAAACCTTCCACCCTTTTCTCCATTCTCAAACTATTCACAGAATGTCTGACAGTTCTTGCAAAATAAAACCCTTGCCTCAAAAGTTTTACTTTTGCTCAGAGCCAAACAGTGTCAGAGTTCCGATCCAGTGTATGATTGAAGTGTTCCCTTAATTTTTTTGAGCAGTATATTTAGTTCCATTTACCCCATTTGCAGTGCATATAGGCGTCAGATGAGTGGCCAGTTGGCGGGTGACCCCCTCCATGTGTCCTCATTAGTGTTAGCCTCACACCGCTGTTTGAAGAGCTGTGCAGACAGCCGGGGAGCAGGTGTCTTGTAACCTGTCTTACACACTCACACACACACACACACACACACACTGCCTCAAAAAGTCTCTCTCTCTCTCTCTCTCTCTCGCACTCACACACACACACACTGCCTCAAAAAGTCTCTCTCTCTCTCTCTCTCTCTCTCTCTCTCACACACACACACACACACACACACAAATTCACAGAATTTTTCTCTCTTTTTCTCTTTCTGTCTCTTTCTCATTTCTCTGCAACACATTTCACCAGTTCCACAGGGACACAAACTGTTCTTTTTCAGTCCCACTCCGTCTGACTCTGTAATTCTCTCACTCTCTCTTCCCTGGTCAAAACCAGCTCCACTCTAAACTGTGTACCACTCCCTCCATGTTCATACCCTGGAGGGGAGGGGAGGGGAGGGATGTGAGGCTTGTGGGGGCGGGGTGACAAAGAGGGGATACATGATGTCTCACGGCGTCCAAAACAAAACGGGTCCAGAACAGTTGGAATGGGACAGGCCAGCTTATCTCTCTCTCTCTCTCTCTCATCTCTCTCTCTCTCTCTCTCTCTCTCTCTCTCTCTCAAGTGCTGTGTGAACGTGTGCTGTGCTGTGCATCATATGCATATTTCATGTCCCATCAGTGCGTCTTATGGCCAGAAGTGGGGAAATCTTGCTTGTGTGGCAGGCTGAGGGGATGCGTGGCAGCCGCCCGAGTGCCTCCGCTTTACTTAATAACTCCACTAGACCAGACGGCCTTGATCAATAACTGACGCACTAAGCCCCCAGGCGCATCCCCACATGACATCTCTGTGCTGGGCTTTTAGTGGAAACAAGCAGGAGCCCGGCAATTCACAGAATAGACTGTGAATGTGTGTGTGTGTGTGTGTGTGGCTGTCTGTGTCTGTGTGTGTGTGGCTGTCTCTCTCTCTATGTGTGCGTGTGTGTGTATATGTACTGTATGTGCTTGTGTTTATGTATGCAAATGTGTTTGTGTGTTTGTTCATGTTTGCAAATGTGTTTGTGTGTTATAGTTTAATGCAGATGTAAATGAGGCATTCATGTCACTGGTTCTTGCATGTGATATGAAATTCCTGTTTCCTGAATCTTCAGTACCTGTAAAGAGCAGCTTCTCTTGCAATTTATTTACCTATTTCTTTCTTTCTTTAGAGAGATAGTGTGTGTGTGTTTTGTATCTGGTGCCTCCTTGATAGCCCCAGTAAAATGTTCTCGAAGGCCGTTTTGTTTTGCAGGGTAAATAGGCTTGCTTTTTGATTGGCCACTGTGGGACATTCCCTACCTACAGGATAGCACTAGGAATTTAATACCTCTCCTGTATATATCTGAAAAAAAAGAACATTTATATTTTGTAATGTTGCTGTTCATGTAGAGTTGAAGTTACCACACCCGCACCTGTGTGTGTGTGTGTGTGTGTGTGTGTGTGTGTGTGTGTGACACACAAACACACCAGTCTAGCAGAGTCCTTCACTCTGAGATGAAGGTTACCTCATTCCCTGATACCTTCCCCGCCACCCAGGCTGCTGTGACCCCCTCAATCTCCCATCTTCACCACAGATGCTCCGTGTGCAGCTGCTCATGCTGCTCCTCACAGTACGTGTGCTCCTCTATGCTAAAACCCACCACACACGGCCGGCCATGCAACAGTCCAACGCGACGCTGGAATTCTGTTAATTGATTTACTACACATGCTACTGGCGACACGATCACCCATCGATTCAGTGGAAAGACATTGACCAGACAGCTGTTGATGTATCAAAATCACCCTGAAAAATCGAAAAGGGCTGATAAGAGCGATGCGACGGCCGTCGTTCCACTTGCCGCATGCGTTGCCCCATTCACTGCAATAAACGCCTGCCATAAATCTCGCCTGCCTTGAATGCCCTCATACAGACTTACACTACCTCCAGACCGCTGCGCTCCTCTGACGAACGACGTCTAGCTCTACCACCGGTACGCTCAAGCCAATCCAAACTTTTCTCATCTGTTGTTCCTCGTTGGTGGAACACACTGCCAGTTCCTACAAGGGCAGGGACATCCTTTTCCACTTTCAAAAAACTCCTGAAGACCCAGCTCTTTAGAGAACATCTACTCTCATAGCAACACTTACAACAAGTCTTACTGATCCTAGCACTAACCAGCCGTTTAAACTGACAAGTAACTGTTAAAACAGCACTCACCGACGACTTATTCTTACTGTACTCTAATGTTTTTTTTTAAACTGTCCTAAAATTGTGAGAATTGTTCTAAAACTTACTGTTTACCATGTTGTTAGCCGCTTTGGTTAAAAAGCGTCAGCCAAATGTAATGTAATGTAATGTAAATCGCTGTTGCGTTGCCGGCCGTGTGTGTAGGCCTTTACTTTATTGCAATAGCTACAATGTAGAGCAGAGACCATGTGTACCTGTACAACATGTTGATACTTTGCACTAGTACGTTTTTGCATTTAAGATAGTATACATTTACAATGGTGAGGTTTATGGTTAGCTTTAGGGTGAATTTAAAAGAAAGCATGCAGCAGGAGCATTGCCATTATGCAGCAGTATCATTCAGGTGTTTCCACTGTGTATGATGCTGTACCTAGTATTACGTAACAAGAGCACAGAGTGTTACCCGGGTCTGTAGACCCCAACACAAAGCCAGCCTATAAAGCGTGAGCACGGAGCAGATGTGCACACGTGTGTTGTGTTAGGCCTGGCCTGGCCCAAACTCGACTCACGGTGGTGATGCTGTGTGGCTTCCTCCTTGCATTCCTTTCCCCAAAAGGAATTGCGGTCGGTAGAACATCTGCTCGTTCCTTGAGACTCATTGTACTTGCGTTGTATGTGTGTGTGTGCGTGCGTGTGTGTGTGTGTGTGTGTGTGTGTGTGTGTGTGTGTGTGTGTGTGTGTGTGTGTGTGTGTGTGTGTGTGTGTGTGTGTGTGTGTGTGTGTGTGTGTGTGTGTGTGTGTGTGTGTGTGTGTGTGTGTGTGTGTGTGTGTGCGTGCGTGCGTGCGTGCGTGTGTGTGTGTGTTGCTGAGTATGTGTGTGTTTGCGTGTGTGCGTGCGTGCGCGTGTGTGTGTAGGGGTGGTGGGGTGTTAGACTAGGAATGTAGCTGCACAATGGTAAAGTGTCCACGCCGTAAAGAAGCCAAGCTGTCAGCCTGGTGCCAGAGAGTTGGGTAAACACAATGATGTAGTCATACCTCGCTCTGTCCTGACAATGTCCAGTCTCGTGTTTTGGACGGGGAGCTTTGGGAGCGGAACAATGAGAAGAGTTTCTTATCAGTTGCTGTGAGTTGACCTCACTCTTTCTTCTTGACTCTCCCTTTCTCTCTCTCTCCCTCTCCCTCTCTCTCACTCTCCCTCTATTCTCTCTTCCCCTCTCTCCCCCCTCTCTCTCTCCCTCCCTCTCTCTCCTCCCCTTTCTCTCTTTCTCTCTCTCCCTCTTTCTCTGTGTCTCTTTCTGCCCCTCCTCTCTCTTCCTGTCATTTTTCTTCTCTCTCATTCTCTCCCACTTGCTCTCTTTCTGTGCCTCTCCATCAGTTTTTTTGTAACATTGTTTGCAGAGATATGCACACACACACACACACACACACACACACACACTGCTTTCATAAAGCCTGCTTGTTTTCTCTGGACCTTGCGCTGGCAGCCAGTGGAGCTGCTGCCCGTGATCTCATCCATTATACAGCCTCCACACACACCAGTGTGCGAGCAAGCGAGGCCCGTATCTGACGCTCCGCGATGTTCATGGCCTCAGTCGCACCGCCGCCACCACCACCGCAACACCGCCGGGAAAAACACAATGAGCGCAATCACCAGTTGCATGGGAGTGGGCTGGGGTTGGGGGGGGGGTATTTTGTGTTGATGGGCTTCCAGAACTGACCGTTTATTTAGTGTGTGTGTGTATTTGTGTGAGTATGAGTGCGAGTGTGTGTGTGTGTTTGTTTGTTTTTTTCTGTTGTGAGAGCTCTATCAGGGCCATCTGAGTTTTTCCAAGGTTGATTGATGTCATTCCCAAAGTGGTGCCAAAAAGTGACAGTCAAACCCGGCTGTTATTGTGACTGCAAAGAGCACATCTCCCATTTGAAGGGATGGCTGTTGAAAGTGAAATTGCCAGAGGTAGAACTCTGGGTTACTGAGGTTAAGCGTTCAGTTGAGTCACCTCTTTATTTCAGCCCCCAGCAACCCCTCAGAGCCTAGCTGTCTGTGTCCTGACTGCAGCACACCAGAGTACAAGCCCATTGAGAGAGAGAGAGAGAGAGAGAGAGAGAGAGAGAGGAGAGAGAGGGAGAGGGGGACAACATGGTTAAGTCCATCATTAACCATTCTCACTCCACTCAGTTTCACTCCCAATCAGGGCTGATGATGATAGAGGCTGGCCTGTAGTCCATTCTACTCTACACTGATAGAGGCTGCCTGAAAGGTTTACTAGTCCTCTTAACTCAATCCTTTGAGAGTAATAGTTGAGAAATCTACCCAACAGTCTGTGTGAATGCAGTGGGGGTCTCAGTGGAGCTCCTTCTTACTCCTGGGCACTTAATGGAGATGAGGGATGCTGCAGGTGTTTGAGCAGGTGGAGGAGCGGGCTGATTTAACAGTGAGAAGGTCACGGGGGAGGTGACAGTTGGGTTTGGCTGTTTCCAATTTAAATATGGGAGAGAACGTATAACACATATACAAGATGCTGACCTGTTTTCTGTGTTAATGTCTTACGGTTACGACTCTGGGAGTTGTCATCCCCCTCACATACACATGCATTTACACACACACACTCACGCACACACACATGCATACACACCATCCCCATCTTTTTGTTGTCTACATAGGCTTTGACGATCCGTTTTGAGGATCCATATTAATTTGCTCCCCTGAGAGTTTGCCGGCGTGACTCATCCCTCTAATTAAAACAATTAAAAAAAAAAAACCTGTCAAAAAAAGGAGCGTGGAGCGCAGCAAGGTAGGTTGCTCGAGCCCCTCCGGGACCATAACCACCCCCTGCTTTTCTGTGTACACAGACGTGCTGGTGAGGACACTTTGTGTGACATTTCAAATTAAATGGAGGCTTGTTTGTTTTCTGGGAAAGAAGAAAAGGGAGGGGGGGCTGCCGCCACCGGGATGACCGTGCTCTTGTTTGAGTGCTCACAGGCACAAATGTTCCTCCCCCGCCATCATTTCCCCCTCCGCAGTGGATGCCTTTCTGCTTCTAATCCAGTCTTATTTTTAGACCCATGTTCAAAACTATCCCTCTCGACACAGCGTTGCCTACTGTGGCTCAGATGGTCTGGCTCATATGCAAACTACTAATGCTTAACGATACTAATTACTCTTGCAGTGGTGTAAAAGAGGGCAAGACAGAGAGAGACAGAGAGAGAGAGAGAGTGAGAGAGAGAGAGGGAGAAAGAGAAAGAGAGTGGCTTCAGTTTGAACAAGTTTGTGAGTTACCACCATACATACCAGAGTGGGTATGTGAACATATGTTGCCCCGAAGACTTCAAACTTTTCCAGCTAAGTTACCTTCAGCATTTGAAATAAGAGTTTCAAACGGAGAAGGCTGTTGGAGCAGACATCTTTGATATGGAAATGAGTTCATGATCTGCATCTGGCTCCCAGAGTCAGTGTGGGCTTCTCTCTACTCCGTCTCTATTCTGCCAGTGCATCAGGATGGTCCTCGCTCTCCGCCGCCGCCGCCGCCTTTTTGTTTTTTACACTTAACCACAAATGGCGTCCCGCCTCGACAGATAAATAAGGGCGTGTAAACACTGTTGAGAGAAACATGACAAACAAACAAACAAAGCTTACTAACAAGTCTGCTTCCACAAGAAAAGGACTTCACAACCATAGGCTGACGACTGAGAGGAAACTTTATGCCCATAAAACTCCATTACAGTGATTAGCAACCCAGGTTACCCAAGTGGGTTTGTGGATGATTACTTTGACACTGTGTGTATGTGTGTCGGTCTGTATGTAAATGTGTGTCTTCAAAGGTGTGTAAGAGAATATCTTATTCAATATTTTATTCATATGATGGTGTCTTCTTTATAATATAAGTTTTTCTAAAGTTAGACTTAAAAAATCGCAAATTCACACAGTATTCAAATATATTGCTATATATTGAATGTATCGTGTATGTATATGTATTGTATTGTATCTTGCCAATACACAGCCCTAGTGTCTTCTCTAGCTCTCTATTCTTCACATGTGCATGTGTGTCTTCACTTCTCTCTCTCTGTCTCTCTCTCTCTCTGTCTCTCTCTCTCTGCCATGTTCATTCATGTTTTTGTCTTTTTCCTTCCTGGGAGGTGACCCCTGGGATGTCTCCTCAGCACAAACAAAATAAATAAAACACACACACACACACCCAGGGGCCGTGGCCCTGGCCCTGTGGTGCAGCTCTGCGCCGCGCGGCAAGGCGTGTGTGTGTGTGTGTGGCGCAGCATAATCAGAGTGCCGAGCTAAGCAGAGTGAAAGCTCAGGAAACACAGACGCGCCGGGCCAGTCCATTCAGCGGGCGGAGTGGGGGGGGGTGGGGCGTCCCGGGGCCCGTGGGCCCAAAAGCTCAGATTACAGGTCGCATAAAGGGAGGCCTGTATCAGCAAGGGGTGCCGCCGCGCGCCTGCCCATTATTCCACAGGCCCCCCAGGTTTTGTGCACAGGAGCCAGCGGGGACAAATGCTAGCACAGCTGCTTTCCAGCCACCAGCTACAGAGAGAGAGGGACAGAGGGGAAGAGAGAGAGAGAGAAAGAGAGGGGGATGCGGTAGATAGGGAGAGAGATAGATTGGGTGAGAGAAGGAGAGAGAGAGAGGGTGAACGAGAGAGAGATAGAGAGGGTGAGCAATAGAGAGAGAGGGTGTAGCAGGACAATATGTCCCAGTGGGTGTTGCTACTGATGTATGTATGAAAAGGAGGTGGTAGAAATGTGTGACTGAATCTATGTGTGTGTGTAATGTGTGATCGTGTGTGTGTGTGTGAGAGAGAGGATACAACTGTGGGTGTTGAGAGTGTGATGGCTGATCTTGGTATAAAGGGAACAAACAGAGCATTTTTCATACTGGGAGTATCTGCATATGTGTGTTTGTGTTTGTGTTTGTGTGTGTGTGTGTGTGTGTGTGTGTGTGTGTGTGTGTGTGTGTGTGAAGGCGAGTGTGGTTATGCATGTATTTTTATGTGTCTTTGTGTGTGTTGACGTGTGTTGGATACAGTATGTGTGTGTGCATGTATGTGTGTGTGTGTCTGTCCATACATGTCAGTGTATTTGTGCTTATGTATGTGAGTGTGTGGGTGTGTGTATCTCTCTCCCTCTCTTTCTTGTATGTTTATGTTTGTGTGTGTGTTTGCGTGTGTGTGTGTGTGTGTGTGTGTGTGTGTGCGTGTGTGTGTGTGTAGATGCTGAGGAGCAGTCAGGAATGAGGGGGAGCAGTTTTTGGCTTGGACGGGAGCTTGTGAGTCAGCTGAATTACGCACACTGTGCAGAGGGGAGAGAGAAAATGATGGAGGGAGAGAAGAAGGGAGGGAGGGGTAGAGAGAGAGAGAGAGAAATGAGATATATCCATTTGTCTGTGAGAGTGAAAGAGAGAGAGAGGGAGGGAGAGAGAGACGGCGGGATAAAGAGGAGTAAAAATGAAGACAAACAGGTATGAATGATATAACCAGGCACCAGAGCAGGTGGCTGCCTCTAGCCTGTGCCAAAGCGTTTGCAGGGCATTATGGTATGGATGTAATCTATGAACAAGCACTAAAGCCATCAGCCCTTGGGCTGAGAGTGCCTTTAGGAGTCTAGCTCTCCGAGCCACTGCGTCTCTTTATGACCCACTCTCTGTTTAGCTCCACCAGTTTAACTGTATTAATCATAATACCACTCTGTTCTACTCGTTCCACTGCTGGGCTGGGCTAGCAGACGGATTTATTCCACAGACGAGGCCTGAACTCAGGCGTCTGGAGTTTGACATGCAGCCTGGGTTTGAACTGTGCTCTTAGCTGTCCCGGAATGACAAGTGGGTGCCTGTCCAAAGTCTCTCCAAAGATTGTGGGCTGCTCAATGCTTTCTGTGCTGCAATACATCTACCTGTCACAGGTAAAGGATGGATTTTCAATGTCCTGACCTAGGACAGCTAATCATCTTCCATCATATTCACCATGTTTACAAGACGGCTTCCTTTCCAATTCCCCTCTAATTCACCATATTACCAAATTCATCCAACTATGAACATGAACTCCTAACAGCATCTGGACTGGTGTTCTATGAGGTAATGCCTCCTCTTTCCATGTCTACAGCCCTTCCTGTAACTGAGCCCCCATGTCAACTGATGGCGAGGGAGGCTAGAGTAGGGTGGGGTGGGGCAGGGTGAGATGGGGTGGGGCTGGGAGGAAGAGCAACAAATTCAGCGTGATTCATGTTTGTGTGCAGCATGAAGCGGACGCCTGTAATCCGCTTTCTGTTTCTAAGACCTGTAAATATAGGCCTAGCATTAAACAGCTGGCGCGTTTCCGCTCCGTCCTGCACCATGGCCACAAGCTCAGGGGCAACAGGGACAACAGCATACAGATGCAGATCTCTGTCCTGCCCACTCACCGGCAGGCCAGGGGATAGGAGGATCCTATTCTGAGCATTGTAACAAATTGCTTCAGATGCCACAAGCTCTGTTCTTGTTGTTTTTCAGACAAGTGGACTTCTGAGAGACTGCTAGGGTTATTAAAAAAAACAGTGCATCTGATCACAACATTCATTTTTTACACCTCTCTTTTTTTGAGGCAAACACTTATGCATCTAGTCTCTCTTACTGATATCTCATATTCACATACGCAGGCCAAATATTGTGGTTACCATTTTTGGTCCTTAGTTTAAAATAAATTCCAGAGATTGCCTCTGTTTTAGGTATTGCCTCTGTTTTAGGTATGAGGGTTGTGTTCTGCTTTGGTCTACCAGTAAGAGCTGATCAGGAGCTAAAAGCCAGAAACCCTCCCTATGTTGGGTTAGCTATTCTTGCTAACTTCCACCAAACCTGCCACATTGGGAGTGCACCCTGGGAATGCACACATTATGATTGGGAGGCACATATATTTGCCTCATTACCCATTATAAGACTCTTGATTGGTTGGTACCACCAGAATGGGTGGAAATGTACCTGCAGATGACAAGGCCCAAGAGAGTTCAGGAGACATTTTTTAGAGACATCTATTTTAGTGTTAGCAATCAGAACGTAAAGACAGCTAGCTTACATTCTAAAAAAAGTATAGCCTACAGCAGCCTTGAGGGTATAGTCTCTCTTGGACACTCTAGCCTCCCAGCCAAGTTTGAATTAGGGCAGAGAGAAAGTGAACACTGCATCCTTGGCTTCCAGAGTAGTGGCAGTTTTAGCACTTTTCCTTATATTCTACCAACGGACGGTGAGAGCATTTTTAGAAAGTAACAGCGAAGCCTCTGAGAGATTTGTCTCTCACCCTATCCCAGAAATAATGCGATACTGAAATAGCATATTAATGGCAACATAGCTTCATCCAAGTCCTGTTCCTGAATAGCCAATGTCTATTTTAAACTGACTGTACACCTACTCCTAATTAATGAGTAACTTTTAATTAAATAAAGTAATAAGTGGCCAGTGGCTCACTTTTTTAATACCAGAAAGTGGTGCTTCAACCACTTTGCCTGCATGAGCAGTTTGGAAGCTATTTCTTCATTACAAGTCTTCTGTACAACACCGAGAAGTTGTCTGATAAAGATAAATTCTGTAGCATAATGCTTGGTAAGGGATCGGTAAAATATCATATCATTATATTATCATATAATTAGTATATTATATTTCACCTTTATATTGTAATTCACCTCAGATCAGTTCAGAGCTCAATATATTCTTTGATATATCATTCTTTGATATGGTCCATTAAATAGGTCCTAGATGACTAAGCTCTGTAAATAAGCTTCTGTACCAGGTGTGGCATGAGTAGCAGTGGCTGTCCAGAAAGGGTGTGTTGACTAATGTAATACATGTAAGCTAATCGAAACACTCTCTCTGCACTGTGTGGGTGAGCCGTGGCATGTGAAATAGTATAACAGACGGCACTAGACACTAGCAAGCTAGATACACAGCTATGCTACAGTAGTCACTTGTCCTTATATCAGAACTGTCCTTCCGTTAAAGAGTGCTACACACTGTTGTTTTTAGTGTGTTTAGCAAGTTAAATAATGAAACCATCAAAGATCTGATCAATCTGATTGGCCGATGCGGACAACATTAGCTCGTTCGATTCACTCATCTACATCTCTGTGGCCTACCTCCAATACAAAATGAATGGAACGCAAAACTTCACTTGCATGTAATTTAGTAATAAAGAGTGTAGTGTAAGTAGTAAAGAGGATCATTCCATGTCCAAATGAGAGAGACAGCAACATCCGTATGGTATCTATTTATAGGTGAACTACGTGTGACTCTGGACAGATGAGAGCCTGGATGATTAGTGTGTTTCTATCCCGAGCTGACAGGGACCTGGCATGGCCAGCCTCCAAGCACCAGAACTGGACACTGCCACTGATGGAGGCCGTCCAGAACAGCTCTAGCAGGACACAGCAGGTGGGTGGGGGTGATGGTGGTGGTATTGATAGTAATTGGGGGGGGGGGGGGCCTTGTTAAAAGCAGCAGCAGCAGTAGCACCTCTTCTGCCAGGAAGAGAAGGGGGGGTTAGAAACCAAGCTAACCGGAACCTTTCAAAACCCAGCATGCAGAACACGGTTAAGTTCAACCTCATCCACATAAATGCATGGCTGCCTCGCCACCTTATCATATCAGGGATCCAGTAAATGAGGCTAGCTACTCTCTGGCCTGGCTATCTACCTCATGCCTTCTGTAATCTCCTTCAAGAGTAAATATGGCATTAGAATTCTTATTCCCGGCAGATATAAAATATGGTGGATGGATATTCTCTCGCTGGCTAAAAATAGCAGGAGGCTGCGGGGCAGCAATATCTGGTGTCATTATATTCTCTTTCCCTACCTCTCTTTCTCTCTCTCACTCTCTCTCTCCAGGGAAGGTGTCACTGTACCAGAGCATATGGAATGCATTACTCAGGTCCCTGCGGTACACACACCAAATGGCCCTGGTTTCAGTGGACCGGCCTTGGCGCTGTTTGACTTGTAATTCTGTTCCCAACAGTGTCGTTGTTGTCAGCTCATTCAGGTGTCCCGAGGCTGTGTTTGGTTCTGTCCTGGGCGAATCAGATGCCAGCGTGTCATCCCCTCAAGGGTGTGTGAGGGGTGACTGGACCCTGACACACTAGTTTCAGTCCCACATCTGAAATATTTACTATGCAGGGCAGGCTGCTAAATACTGAAGTCAATGTTTATTTGTTTGTTTACTGTAGATCTGAACACCACCGTACAAACAAAACGGACAGACCAACCTTGGGATGCTCTCTACCTCACCTGACTCCACTCTAAGAATGGCTTCAGTCGTGCCTGCGGTGAGTGGAGTTGTCAGTGCAAAGGACAGTTTGTTTACTCCGCAAAATGACAATTGAAATATACAATGTCTCCAGCGTCTCTGAACTGTGTGGAAAAAATCAATTAAAGGAAACAGTTCTGAGCTTGTTAAGCCTGACAGAAAAAAAAACACTGCAGCTGGTTTTAATGTTCTAAATAGAAACACAATGCGAGAGAATCAGTCCTGTTTAGAATATAGAATATAGACTATATCTTTATTGTCATTGTACAAGTACAACGGAATTTGAAAGTGCATGTCTTTCATCTGTGCAAAAGAGAGTTCAATAAAAGAACTATTGAAATAAAATAATAATCCTCTAAAATGAATATACATAATAAACTAAAAACTAAAATCAACTAAAAGGAAAACGTGCAACAAGACACACACACACACACACACACACACACACACAGACACACACAGACAGTACATTCCAAATTTTGCTGGCATTCTCATTTCATATGTAAAATCAACTTTTAGCAGCATTTAGTGCTGTACTGCACAGGGGTACTGGTTCTGGGAAACAATTTGTTTTGTTTTGTTTGTCCGTGTTTGTATTGCTCTGTAATGTCCGCCTGAGGGCATTAGTTCAAACAGGTAGTGACCAGGGTATGCAAGAACCCAAGCAGGAGTGAGATGAGTGTCCAGGAGCCTGAAAGGTGCATTAAAAATACAGTAGTGTTTTGGGGTCCAAAATGGACACGAACAAACAAAAAACAAAAGAGTTAACTTTTTGTGTAGCTCCGTAAAGAAAAACAGTAATATGATCACTCCGGGCGGCAGTGATGCAGCACATCTACAGTAATGGGTGTTTTTAAGTGTCTCTTTCACCTCTCAAGTCAAAGCACTTGGGAGCCACAACACACTGTATGTGACACAAGAGCACAAGTATTCTTCTCCATGCTTGTGCGTTGCCTGGAAACTAAGTGTCTGTATGTATGTGTGTGTGTGTGTGTGTGTGTGTGTGTGTGTGAGAGAGAGAGAGCGCGTGCATACTTGTCTGTATATGTCTGTGTGTGTACAGTATGTGTTCATATAACAGACCTCTGTATAAAGAATGGAAACTGTATACAGTCCCTTTCTCAGGCAGCTGTTATATCAGCCGGGGAGAGAAAGTCACCTGACTCTGCTTTCTCTGTGGGGATCTGGGCTGCTTACCACAGGACAAGGCCGTGTCTGACCAGCACCGTTTCCCTCTTATTTACACTGCCCACACCTCACCATTACAGCTGGCCTGGAGACAGACTCCATACTAAAGACGAGAACCTTTTACTCATCATTACTTGTGTTTGTCTGCTGCTTTAGATTAGATTCGCTTTGCTTTGGTTCCGTATCTTCTTTCAGTACAGTTAAGGCGTGTTTTTGTTCCGTTCAGCACGATTAGAAGAGATCACTTTTCACCAGTACTTGGGTGAATTTAATTGTTCACCAAGTAAAGCCTCAAGGGGAAAAACAAAATAGCTAGAGGTCTTCTCAGAGGTCCTCTCAAAAGAGCAGGCGTTTGAATACAGCTGCACAGAGTCAGAATCTCCAAATTTCACAGTGTAGTGACACCACAGGGAGGATCTCCAGTGGAACTGTGTGAATAACCTTGCAGTGATGGCAGACATGTTTGGGGCTCTGAAGAATAGTGGCCTCCTAGTCCACTATGGGGCTCGGGCAGTTTGTATTACACTCCAATGGAAAATAGAAAATAGACGTTTGTGAGAGAAAGAGATGCCAAATGCCAAATGAAGAAGAGAAAAGTGAGTGAGTGAGAGAGAGCGAGTGAGAGTCCTCTCTGAGCAAGCGTGCATGTGATGTGAATAAATCACAGTGGTCGCTATGTGCTGATTATGTGTGTTGCACAGTGCAGGCCACTCTCTCTCTCTCTCCTTCTCTCACTCCCTCTCCCTCTCTCTCATTCCCTTCCTCTCTCTCTCTCTCTCTCTCCCTCCTCCTCCTTCTCTCCCTCTCTTCCTCCACCTCCCTGCTCAAAAAAGCTGTAATCAGTGTCACTGGTTTCCTGCGCCCGGGGAGAAAATGGTGATTTCCACCATGTTGGCTCTCCACAACCCCGGGCTTTTGTCTGTGAACCCGGCTATTAGCGTGCCGCCGCGCTCGCCAGCAGCCAGGGGCTGGGAACGGCCGCCGCGCATGCAGAGGGAACAAACCAAGACTGTACTCATGCAGATGAGATGGGGAGACAGCGACAAAGACAAAGGTGGAGAGAGAGAAGAGGGGAGGCCAAGAGGAGAGAAGGGAGGATGGAAAACAACTAAAAAGAGTGAGAGAGAGACGGTTAAGACGGTTAAAGCCAGAGAGAGAGAGAGAGAGAGAGAGAGAGTAAGCCAGATGAGGAGAATCAACAAAACATATAATAATATATTATATATATATAATATATAATAATAAACGAGGAGCAATCAACAAAACTGAGACAGCAGGATGCAAAGAGAAGACACAAGGGAAGTGACAGCAGGAGAAAAAGACAGATATAGAGAGAATGAAAGAGGAAGAGAGGGAAAGATAGAAGGGAAACAGGAGGAGGGTAATAATGGAGCAGGCTGAAATTGCGCATGTCTCTTGTGCAGGCCACAGTTGTGGGCGAGCAGCCAGGTGTTGGGGACAATGAGAGTTGTGTCCCAGTCAAAGCCACTCTCCAACTCGCCTCTCCACTCTGCTGTTCCACTGCCCAGTCAGAGCACTCACACACACTCACACTTGCACACACACACACTCTCTCACATGCTGTTTCTCAAAGTTGAGCATGCTTCCTTGATAGAATGATTCCATGCGAGTCGAGTTCTACGAAGATAAGGCTAAAGGCCTCCCTAGTGTTGTCAGACTCTACTTTGGAACAGACTAGCTAGTGTGGACGTGCACGTCACCACAGTTACACCAGAGCGCTTCCGCTTTAAACTGCACACTTCTGTTTCAGTAGGTGCGCTGCTCCAATGCATGTCAACGCAGAGGATTGTGGGTATTTTTGTTCACATGAGGATCCACAGATGCATCCTTGAAAATTCTCAGAATGAAAGGAGTATTCTTGACTTTGGAACCGTGCTCGGCGGAGTTCCATAACGTGGCGTCCTTGACAAGGCGGCCGTTGAGTATGCTTCCTTGCCTATGGGAAACGGCTACACACACACACACACTGACACAGACTCTCACACAGTGCAGAAAGTCCATCTCTACACACATTCCCTCTGCAGCACAGGCTTGGTGCTCTCCTTCCTTCCTGTTTGGAGGAGCTAGCTGGCTCCAGATGTCCAGAGCTGTTCTAAAATTTTCTGGCCTACTTCTGCCCTCCCCCATGAGCTCTGCTCATACTCCTGTTCCACAGTTTGGTATTCTACCGGCCTCGACCTGTTGCTGAGATATTTTTCTCTTCTGCTGGAGGGTGATTTTTTTTTTCCCCCCTTGAGAATTTCTATTTGGTATAATTATTTTTTTTCTTTAAAAAATCACATACCTTCTGTGGCACAGGTGGAGAGGGAGGTTGTTGAGATTCTGTATCTAACGCACATACTGTGAGACAGTTTCCACACTAAAAATATTTACTGATAGAGTGAGAAACACTCCCGTGGTGGTGTGTGTGTGTGTGTGGGGGGGCAGCTCCTTTTCTCTCCTCCTGGGAGAGTGTGAAAGGGTCAGAAAGTAGTTCAGAATTGTGGTTTGGTGTTCCTCCGCCTCCTCTGGTTCTTTTTCTCTCGTGCTCAAGCTGTGTAGGTTGTGTTTACTCCCTCCCTCCCTCTCTCTCTCTATCGCTCCCTCTCTCCCTGGCTCCCTCCTGGTCGGAGCTGGCGGGCACTGGTGCTGACGTCGGCAGCGGCGGCCGTGCAGCGGGACCCTAAATCACACGAGCTCTTAATGAAAAAACCACCAGCACCCAAGATGGACACGTCGTGCAATCCCCCCCACACACACACACACACTCACTCACTCGCTCAAAGCCTCTCACACGGATGCACAGAGAGATGCACACACACACACACACATATATGCACACACAGGGTAGACACGTGCACCTTTTATACCCACACACATACATTCACACGTACACACGCTCTCTCACACACACGCATATGCAGTAGCCTATTAGCACACACTCACCCACCAACTGACAAATAATTTCCCCCTGAACCATCTAAAATAATCTCTACCTCGAGCATGTAAACATTCAAACCGACACAGAAACAAACACATGCACATCTAGAGCTGTGACACACAGTCAGTCACGCAAGTACACACACACGCGCACACCTTTAAACACAAACAGCCAGATGTAAACACACGCAGGCAGCCAACAGTAGCACCTCTCTGTCATGGCAGACGAATCCCAGGCATGCACCTCCGTTTGGGTCGATTGAGAGGCAGGGCAGAAAAGCCACATCGTTTATTTGTCGAGTGCTGTGTGTGGCAGCAGGAGGAGAACTACAGTAGTCACAAAGACACGCAATCACTCACAAAAACACTCACAAACCCAAACACACGCAAACAAACTCATATCCTCGCAAACCACCACCACCACCTCAATGACGAACTGTTCCATATACACTCAACAAGGGCGTAGGTTTGGTCTCAGCTTTGGTGGGGACACATCCCCAACTCCTGTTGTCACAATACCAACATTAGTGTTTCAATACCAATACTAAGTGAAGAATCTCAATTTCGATACTTTTTTGTGATTTTTTAAAACTTGATTTGGTTTGTGTGATTTGTGAGATCATTCACATCAGTGGCAATCATAGAATTTGATTGACCCTCCACACACACACAAACACAGACATACATAGAAAGTGATGGTTGTCATCAGTGTTGGGCAAGTTACTTCAAAATCGTATTATGTATTACTCATTACTGTCAAAATAATTTGTTACATTATAATATGTATCTGAATTGTAAGGCATTACACTACTATTGTATTACTTTTGAGTTACTTTCACCAAAATATCTAGAAATATGAATTTGGAATTCTAAATGCAGTTTATTATGCTCAATGCAGCTCATTGCACTTCTAATGGAGGGTGATGTGGTATAACATAATGACTGAGCTAGGCTTAAGGCTAACAACAGTAGAATGCAATAGGCACAGTGATGGCTCATGATGTAATACAAGGAACAAACATAGCCAGAATTTTGTTAAAAGCAGACCAAAGGTCAAAGTCTGGTCAATTGTGATAGAAATGCTGTAACTTTAGGCTTAGGCCTACTCATTAAAATTAACAGAGAGCCCACTACCTGTATATTGCAACCCAAAACTTAGACATGTCAAGATTTATGAAACATGTTATATGTATTTCAAATACAAAATAGTATTTTGTAATTTTTATTTTATTGGGTTGAAGGAAATGGCTCTGTATTTTGTATCAAAATACTTTTTTGGTGTGTATTTTTGTATTTTAAAAATACTGCAAAATACTATGTGAAAAACACCAAGTTACTACTTGATGAATAATTGGTAATTAGGCAACAATGGTTAATATTTATCGCAATCAGCTAATGTGAGAACAGCTGTGTTCAACGACATTCACAGCTTTTCAGTGACGGCCTTTGCTTAAGCATCAGCTCTGGTCTGAAGTATAAGTATAAGTATAAATACTCTTTTGATCCCGTGAGGGAAATTTGGTCTCTGCATTTATCCCAATCTGTGAATTAGTGAAACACACTCAGCACACAGTGAACACACAGTGAGGTACCCACTAATCACGGCGCAGTAAGCTGCCTGCAACAACAGCGGCGCTCAGGGAGCAGTGAGGGGTTAGGTGCCTTGCTCAAGGGCACTACAGCCGTGCCTACTGATCGGGGTTTGAACCGCAACCCTCCGGTCACAAGTCCAAGCGCTAACCAGTAGGCCCGCGGCTGCCCTGAAGCACTGGTGTGAAGTCGATGCATGAAGTAAAGATGAGCAAGGTTACCTGTGCATGTTCACATAAGGACACCGACAAAGGCAACAATGTCCTTTTGTATCCAAGCCAATTAACAGAAAAAATGTCAGATATCTCAATGAACCACAATGACATCAATAGATGGTAAGGTGTAGAGTGTGTTTGAATTCCCTTCCTTGTGGCATCCTTTTCTGCATTGCACAGTGGGGAGAAGTTCACCTTGTTTAATTAAATAACAATTATATTTCCTTATTAGCTGCATACTTGAGGTTGGAGATATTAAGGCAAGTCAAGTTTCTCACACACTGGAAGTTCAAGATATACAGCCTTATGATTTTCTTTTCAGTTCAGATTCAGTTCTACACTGGACTTGAATTACGAAATTCGGCACAGATACACAATTATGATTTTGGCCTATTGATTATAATGTGGTTAATTGTAAGTATAAGTATATTTTAATCTCTGCATTTATCCCAATCCGTGAATTAGTGAAACACTCCGCACACAGTGAGGTGAAGCACACACTAATCCCGGCGCAGTGAGCTGCCTGCAACAACAGCAGCGCTTGGGTAGCAATGAGGGGTCGGGGTTCGAATCGGCAACCCTCCGGTTACAAGTCCGAAGCGCTAACCAGTAGCCTAGGCCACGGCTGCCGAATTGAAAGCTCTGTCAGTCAAATTCAATATCAAAATGTTTTACTTTGGCCTTTTATGGGGTATGTATTGGCAGACAGCCCTGGTAACTTACCGTTGTCGTTGACACACCTGCTCGCTTGACTGCCACTGCAAAGTAGCCTGTGCATTGGCATTCTCCATACGTGTTGCCTGCGTGTCAGATAATCCTGACGTTTCTTGTATTGTCGTGCTGGCTGTCGGAATGATCAGCAGTACAAATAAGTTCGCTAAAATATTGGTGGGGACAATTTTGTCATCTTAAAATTTTGATTAGGACTAGTCCTTAGCGTTACACCCTAAATCTACGCCCATGACACTCAAACACATTAAACAACAAAAGGTAACAGTCTAGGACTGTGGAAGCACTGCCCAGTGTTTTGTTATCTCTTTACAGGCTTTATTGAGCTAAGAGGGATCACAGCCTCTGTGCTCTTCTCTACCCGTAACAGAAGACCTGACGCACACTTCCCCACTCTCACACCACTCTGGAGGCCGCCCTGGGAAATAAAAACGTTCTAATGAATAACCCCCCTGCAGTGGATGGGGGAGGCTTTTTTTCCACCAGAAGCTGTAGGTTGGTGTGTGTGCGTGAGACAGCTTAGATTGGCCTGACCGCAAGGAAGTACTGAGAGTCCTTGGAGAGTTGACCCTCTGCCTCGTCCTGAGACTGGTCAGCCATAATGAGAGTCCCACTGGGGAGCACACAGGGAAGATGGTTGGGCGCCTGAGAGTGCTGACTAGCTTCTGGTGATATACATTTACATTTATTCATTCGCTTCTATCCAAAGCGACTCATGTCAATTCTATTACAAGGGCCATTGTCCCTGGAGCAACTTGGGGTTAAGTGCCTTGCTCAAGGGCACAACGGTGGAATTGAACCCACAACTTTTTAGGCTGTTACATGCTAACCCCGTATCTTAACTACACTACCACCACCCCCATATACACAAAAAATAAAAGCATCTTGTAAGTGTAACAGGTTAAATCTTACATTTATGTAATAATAATATAATTGCACAAGAGATGTAGTTAATGTCATATATTTTTACTCTTATTCTTTTATTTCAATGGTACACTGGTAAGAGTCTCTGGTAGCCACTCCTCTCCCCCCTTGTCTTAGCCCCCTGTCCCCCTCCTCTTTCCTGTTTAATATCTGTATGGAGAGGTAGCTTGTGCTTGCAGCCTCATAAGCAATCTAATAAATATTCATATTAAATATTGTCATCGATAAGATTGCTTCACCTTATATTGTCTGTATTCAGTTTATGCACATTATTTTTGGGTTATTCCGTTTAGCCACATGCCAGAATTAGCCTTGGACTACACAGTAGCTTAATGTTATTTACATAGCTGAATTAGCATAACTAGCACTAACAGTAGCCTATAGTTTGCTATGTGAACTGTTTCAGGAGTTGGCAGGAGGCTACTAGTAAACTCACCCTGTTTGTACTGGTGAGCTTGTGTGCAGGTGTGTTATGTTTTTATTCTTTACTTTAAATGCATTTTTGCATTCTTCACCTGTTTAATATCTGAATGGAGAGAGGAACTGACAGAAGGCTATAGCGAACTCACCCTGGCTGTACTGGTCAGCTGCACTGATGGTGAGTTCAGAGTCATTGAGAGCAGAGAGAATTCACTGGCAGACATTATGCGTAGCCAGAGACAGACCTAAGGCACTGCATGAAGACTTTAGGAGCCTGTTTTTAATGAGCTTTTTGCGACTGTCGTTCAATTTAACTGCACATTTTTATCTGCTTCACTCCCACTAATTGTTTTTGAATAGCTTTGTCTCCATTCCTCTCTCTCTCTCTCTCTCTCTCTCTCTCACTCTGTGAATAGTTTGTGAATAGCTTCTCGGTACAAAACAGCCCCTCCACCCTTCTGTGAGGGGGGGGGGGCATCTTTTAACCCTCCTCAAAACCACACAGTTAGCTGCGAGACACGAGTGCAATCCCTTCTGATGGAGTTATGCAACGCCACACACCCACATTTACGCGGCTACTTCTCTGGCCTTCCTCTCCCACTCAAATCTGCCTCGGGAGTAGCCAGTGGCTCCCTCCCTCTCTGTCTCTCTCCATCCTCTCACACACACTTGACACGGCCCAGCAGTCAAGCCCGACTGGGCCCCAAACACATGGAACACCTCCAGACATGGAGCGTCAGCGGGGTGGTGAAACCGCACCTGAGACCACACAGGAAACTTTTTTTTTTTTTTTATTACCATGAGCTATATGCTAAGTGAGGACGTCTGGCTAGCTATATATTAGCATACATGGATAGCACTGGTTTGTTTGAAGAGTGTAGGTATTTGCTGTGATCAATCTAGCTCTAATTTTTGATTGATTTAACAGGAGTGCCAACGTTCCTGGATGGCTTGGCAGCAGTATGACTGTAGGGTAGAACAGAGTGGAGCAGCAAGCACCAAATCACCTAAAAAAAAATGGTCTTGTTTTATTGCTTTATTGTGTTGTCAGCTCTG
The DNA here is from genome assembly GCF_017589495.1 of Alosa alosa. Lineage (NCBI taxonomy): Eukaryota > Metazoa > Chordata > Actinopteri > Clupeiformes > Clupeidae > Alosa > Alosa alosa. The sequence goes on from NC_063194.1 coordinate 1,545,713, forward strand.
GCAACATCTACACATTTCACCAGTGATTTGGTGTCGTTTCTTAAACGCAACCTGTCAGTTGACATGCTACTCTGTTGTCCACTGGAATAAGGTAACATTAAGCAGAAATCTGGTTAAATCTGGTAGAAAACTCACCCACTAACTGAGCTTGGTGGTTAGTTTTAGTTACAAATAAAAAAGCTCCCAAATACACATTTCAATTTCTCCATTATTGTCTGAACAAATCTTTCACAATATAACTTTTAAACTCAACAAGGTGATTTTGAGTCCCTGTCCCTGAACCCCTGAACAACCTACAGTATGTAACATGTCTGATTTTGGTTCTCAACATACTTAAACCAAGATTTTACAGACACTAACTAACAGCACTGTAAGTCTCAAAACAGATGTTTATGTTATCATCTGTCACATTGTTTCATAATGACTGCCATGTTAGCACGATCCTCCAGTGGTACCTTCATTAAAATTCTTTCCAGTTCCAGGTCGCAAGTCAACAAGTACACCACCATCGCCCAGCATGCCTCTTTCACAGGCAAACTTGAAATTCTGCAGAGCCATGTGGTTGTGGGTTGGGCTCCGGATCCAGGCCAAACAGAGCAATATTGGCCTAATATTGGCCTATATGCTTGACCCCTTTCTTCTCACCAAAGTTACTGGTTAGTTATATGAACAGGGTAAGTAAATCTTCCAAAAACTCCTGAAGACCCAGCTCTTTAGAGAGTACCTCCTCTCTTAGTGCTACAAACAACTGGACATGCTTAACCTAGCACTTAGCACTAGACTATCCCCCTTTAGAACTGTCACTTGGTTCTACAGTATGTGCGTATACTTATTACTGCTTATTACATGTCATTCTCACACAGTACCTTGATTGTTTTTTACTTTATTTTGTAAATGATTTTGGATAAAAACGTCAGCTAATGTAAATAGAGACTCTTGACCAGGGGGCCTAACATTGGACAGGGGCTCTGGAACATACTACGGAGTATTTAGATGTGGTGTATAGACCTTTACACTTGAAATGTGGTGTATAGTATCCAATGTTTAACACTCTTTTTAACACTCTGTAAAGCGCCATGAGACATGTGCAATGTGTTGGCGCTCTATAAGTGATATTAAATTGAAATTGAAATTCAATGTCTATTTCTAGAATCCTCAATTTCTAGCATCTACACACAAGTGTAGCAATTAAGATATATTGTATTGTGCTGCCTGGACCAAAACATGTGTTTGTTTGTCACATCATCACCACCAGAGTAAACACATCAGCACTGGGCGGACAGGCTCTTCATGAGAGTAAAGTGGAGGCTTGAAATGCTGTTTTGTGCTTTATGCAAATGTTAAACAGTGAGTCATCCTGCAATCTGGACCCAAGCCTGACTTGCGTGGGATTCTGGGTACTCGAGCCACCTTCGTTCACTTGCTGCCTTATTACAGTGAAGGCCCTGGGGGAGGCGAAGCGGACACTTCTGTCCAATGCGTGTGCACACACACACACACACACACACACTCTTTTAAATTATTGAAATGGTCTGCTTCTTAAAGGATTCACAGTTTTTTCTTTCTTATTGCTCAGGTTTTTGATGTAATATATCGAGTGCACTGAGGCGCGACCCACAATATGAATCCTCTCGGGTTTGTAATAGAGAGGATCAGGGGTAAGAGGAGGTGAGACGTGTGGAGTGAGGTGGAGAAGTGTGGGGTGGGGAGTGTTTTCACAGCCAGCCTTCCAGGAATGAAGCCGCAATGGAGGCTGGTGTTTAGCCAGCAAGGCTTTAAAGGTTCTGTTAGAAGTCTTGTTACGCTGTTTCTAAGCTATGAAAACTACAGTGCTACATTTTGGGGGCATGATTTTAAAGACGGTGAGATGTGTGGCTCGAGATAGGGAGATGGGGGGGGGGGGGGGGTTGGAGTGTCTTCACAACTCACCTTGCAGGAATGAAGTAGTGATGTAGTGAGAGAGGCTGTTTTTTAGCCAGCAAGGCTTAAATTCCAAAGTGGTGGGTCTGAGAAGAAGCCTGGTTGCCTTCCCATTCCCAGACCTGACCGGTTTTTCAAGAGTTTGTTGGAGAAGGTCTCTTACAACCAGAGGGCATCTCTCCACAGCCTTGTCTAATCATGTTCTAAGCTGAAAAGTTAGTGCATGAAAAGAGCCTCCAAGAGCCTCTAAATCTAAAAACAAAATGATAAATCACAGGGAACAGGCTGTTTAAAGGGCCACCAGGCAATGTTTTCGTGTTAATTAATCATCGTTCGTACTCTCTCGAGGTCTGGCCATCTCTATTTTCTGCACTAGCTTATGTGGCATTAGAAGGATATAAGCAGAACAGGACTCTTTTGAAATAGATCAAGGCCTATGTTTATGAAGCATCAGGCTGGTTATAATGATTTAGGATCAGGCCCCTCAGTGATCACACCCAAATAATTTACACAGGGCTGTTACCAGTTCAGCTCTCCTGGTCTAAGGACAACAAACAACGCTCATGACAAACGATTTCATCCCGTACACTGACTTCCTTGCACAACATCATAACAGCCTGAAATGTCAGAGTAGCTCTTGAAAGGCATGCAGATATTTCCTTGAGGTGGAAAAATAATACAGCAGGCCAATTCAAACAGTCCAACCCCCTCAACACTTCCCTGCCTCTCCGAAGCACCAAGAGCGGTTACTATGGCGCTGGCAGGGGAACTTGCCGTGAGAAACAAGCGAGTGTCACCCTCCTCCTGTTCCGTGGTCCCTCCGTGGCAGATCGGCCATTGTGCTGGGGGCTGACAGGCGAGTGAGCGTGGCGTGGCGTGACGTGACGTGACATTTGCTTATTCACTTCAGTGAGATGCAGGAGCAGCGATGATGATGAGACTGTCTTGCTGGCCCACTGCCTACTCGCCTAGCAAGGGTGGATGGCTGTGAGGAGCCGGGGGGGTTAGTGGGGATTCCAGGGGTGTCCAGCTCTGTAGAGAATCTCTGGAGAATGGCTCTGAAGAGTTCACTATAGAGAGCCTACAATTCCACATGCCTACCCTGCTGTCGTATCATAAGCCAGCGTGCTACTGGATATCTATGGGGGGTGGGGGTTGGTTGGTGAGAGAGTGCATGCCTCAGACGGCTTCTGATATGGCTGACCACCCACTTCAACAACCCCCCCCTCCCCCCAAACATAAAGCTGCATAAAGTCATTAATCAAATCATAGTGAGAGAGAGAGAATTTGCCATCTTGGGTGGTACCTCTTAGTGGACGTTCTGGTGTGGGGCCATGGATTAGCTAGAGAGGCATGTGTACTGTGGGTTGATCCCATTGGTGAGGAGTGGAGGATGAGAGCCTGGAGCCAGGCTACCAACACTGCAGCTCACACTGCTGTCTTCCTGTTTTTGGCACGCTTTCAGCTCTTCTCTAGGTGCACGTGAGAATGTATGTGTGTGTGTGTGTGTGTGTTAAGGAGAGAGAGAGAGAGAGAGAGAGAGAGAGATAAAAGGAGCAAAAATACAAAGCAACCATGAATAATGGTAGTAGGTTGAACAGTACACCCCCTCGCTGTTTCCAAAACACAGTCTATCCTCCTACCCTCCTGACAAGCACAGAGAGAGACTCCTTCCTAAAACATGTTTCTGTTGTCTGCTGGTTTGACCTCAGTGTCGAATGCCTCAGGCCAAGTGTTGAATTACAGTGGACAGGACATTCTACATGCACATCTTTGCCCTTAAAAAGGCTCCACTGAGGTTACCAAAGTGTGACACCTTCACCACTAACCCACTCGCACTTGAATATGAAAAAGAACATCAACAGATGGAAACACTCAGACGAAGCAAAGCTTATATATTTCAGATGCTTGTGGGCAAAACAAGTGCCTTTGTGCATTGCACACATGTCATATGGCTCACTGCAGACATATAGGGCTTAAATCTGGTTGTGGCATGAGATATTGGATTCTAGTTAAGTACCCTTTTAAGGACATCTCACTGGATCAGTCCTCTCATTTCCTTTGGCCCCAGCAGCCAAAATCGTCAGCTAGTTAATAAAACATGCACAGACCCCAGTGATTTTGACCATGAGGAAGACTGATGAAATAAAGACGTATTGTAGGCACAGAAATTAGCCGTTTATAAATAGAGTCTGTTGCACAGAACTGACATCATTGCACAACTTGTTCTGTGAAGGACACTGCGAACAGACGCCAACAGTCTATCAAAAAACACAAATATTACTCTGACTGTCTAGGACTGGACGAGTGTTCCTTGTTTGGTGCTAAAACACGTTGTTTTCACTCTCGAAGCAGACAGAAGGTTTTAGCCATGTCTAATTAAGACACCCCAAGGGGCGGTGGGTGTGGTGGGCCACTCTGCTTGGCACAAACACAACGTGGATGCAAAAGGAAGTGTGTTGGCGAGTTAACTCATCTGTGAAGTCACTTCTCCCCCAGATGTCATTGCTCAATCAACTTAATCAGAGGCTAAAATATCCTGCTTGAATGCTGCCATTAAATGCTTTTCACCAAGATGCTTGACATTTACCCAACACCTTGTCTGCTCATTTACACAGCCAACTCCACCTGTTTTAGCAGCCAAGAGAAAAGGGGGAAAAGAGCCCAGAAGGCTGCATCACTCACTGAGGCCATGACCAGTGCACAGCGACACCCCCCCCCCCCCCTTCATCAAATCCCAGGCCTCGTCGTGACATCCCAACTGAAACCAGAACCGCTCTAGTGAATCCAAAACAGATTAGGCAGCAGAGAACGGCGCTAATCCCTGAAAGACATCCCCATGACCATTTGCTCCCACATCCCCACTGCTGAGCCCTGCACAAGGACACCTCCACCATTAGCCAGAGACAAATGAGCCCTAGCAGGCAGTCACAATGTGCCACTCCAGATCAGCCACTTGCTTTTACTCCTGCATTATGAAGAGTGCATGAGTGCTTTACTATAGCGAGGGGGAAAAAACTCAATCAAATAAAGTAAACATATAGACACTTATGTTTCCCCTTTAGGCAAAAACAAAAAAACAAATGAATGAGAGGCCAGTGTGTTCACTGTCATTTGTAAACACTAATGGGAGCTTCACTCCCATTACTGGGCTTTAGCTCTTCCCACGATTTGGCATTTTGTATCATTTGTCCTAGAAGTTTGGTTTAAAAAGGTAATTTTTGAGAAAAATGGCACATCACTGCAGAGAGGTGACGAGCAGCTGCTATGCTGCTCATACCACTCAAGTAGCAATGTAAAAAAATAAGATTAAGACAAGAACATATTTTCAAGCATTTTAATACAAACTTAATAAACTATCAGTCCCTCTCAACATGTAAGACACCGACTCCAAATACTTTGTTATACTGTTTGTTTTTATCAAGTATTGCACAATGTAGGTACAAAATTAATATACGATTACATTTTGTCCATAATATAGCAAAAATCTTTAAACTCTTAAACAGAAAATACAACTCTTATGTTTTCTTCTTTTTTTTCAAAAAAAGCAAATATTCTTAAATTTTTCACCACTACGGAATATTCTGTACACAATCTTCGATGTTTTTAAAGATGGATTCATTTTACAATTTCAATAAAAAAAGAGAGAACGTAAAGCTGAGGCAGCCGTCACAGATCACTGGAGTAGTAAAAAGATATAAATGCAATACCATGTCGTAGAAACAATATATATACTCTGATATTTTACAAACTCTGTACTAAATTAAATTATACAATTAGAAAAAAGACCAGGAAATCCCACTTATTGATGCCAATCCTTTGACAAAAAAAATTGGCTGTCCAGCTATGTCTTAAATACTGTAAGAGGCCATGACAAGTGTTTTTTTTTCTTCTTTATAGTTACCGTAAAACAGTCCATAAAAATAATTTTGTGCTTGGTTGGCAAAAGAAAGAAATAAAAATGTATTGAGTTTAGGTAACCAAGCTTGAACATGTTGTACTACAAGCTTTTTCCATCGTAAAAAAATAAAAATCAAAATAACAAAAACAGAAAATAAACTCAAGGGGGCAAATAGTACATCACCCTTGGGCTCATGCGCTTGGACTGGTACACTGGGACTTTACAGTTGACATGTAGCTTTATCCATTTTCCCACATTTTTGTTTCTCTTTCTTCCCCAAATGTGCGTTTTCCAACTCACATTTCTGGTCGTTGACAATTTTTCCCATTTTTATTTTCCTAGTTGGCCATAACTGGCTGGAATTGCTGGTTAGAATACTGCATGTTGTTCAAGCTGAAATTCAAGCCATCCATGAGGGACTTCTCGTTGAGGCCCCCATAGGCCGCGAAAACGTCAAAGGCATTGCTGTACGGGAGAGGACCCAGGCCGAGTGGGCCGTCCCCGGGGAACACAGCGCCCGGGCTGCCCTGGCCCTGCAGGCTGGGAAACACAAACTCCTTGGCGTTGGGGGAGAGGGCGGAGGGCTTGGGGTGCTGCTGCTGCGGGGGCTGCGGCGCGCCCAGGCCGAGGCCGTAGAGCGAGTGCATGGACGTGGAGATGGCTTTCTGCTTCAGCAGGCTGTTCACATTCAGGCCCAGGTTGGTGGGGGAGGTACGGGCCACCTTCCCGCTACCGCCAGCACCACCGCCACTGCCATTGTTGTTGTTGCGGCCACTGCTCTTCATTTTGGTGGAGCCGAACTTGGTGGCGGCAAAGGTGGCAGTGGTGAAGGTTAAAGGCTGCGTGGAGCGTGGCATGAAGGTGGGGCTGACCGAGGCCGACTGGCCGAAGGGAGGGGAGGGGGAGCTGGATGTGGGGGAGGCCCCAGATGGAGGCTCGCTAATGGGCATGAACACCTGGGCCTCAGGGTTGAAACTGTTCTTGATCTCCTTGTCCAACTCGAGCCCGTTGTCATTGCTATCGTCCACGTAGAGCACCTTGACGGGCCCCTTCTCCCCGATCTGATAGGACACCTCGAAGGGGTCGATCCACACACTGAGGTCCTGAGGCAGGTTGTTGCGGACGTCCTCAATGTCCAACCCACTCTCTTTGGCAGCTTGCTCCACCACAGGGTCCACCTTCTCCCCGACGTGTATGCATCGGAAGCCGGACCCTTTGTATGGCTTGTCTGGATACCAGTGTCCCTCGTACTTCTGCTTCAACTGACGTTCAAGCTCCTCGCCGAAGATATTCACACGTCGTCTTGGCAGCTTGTTGTACAGATAAGAAATTATAAAATTGAGTGCTACTTGGATTTCAAGCTGCATAGCTGCTGAATTGCCCAAGTGTAAATTATTCTTTTCCTTGGAAAAAAAAGTACTTCCGTTGATTTTGAGGTTGGCACGTCAGCAGTATTGTCAAAGTCTCCCAAGGTTGCACGGTCTCCTGAAAGCTGGCAGCGTAACAAAAAGGGAAACAAAAACTTTGCAAAATTTCAAAACAAAGTGCTGATTGCAGAGGAAATGTCTTCGTTCACAGATGAGTGATTCTGGCCCTTTAAGAGAGAGAGAGAGGAAAAGTAAATTAGTGAGATGCCATAAAGTGTGAATTATGAGTCCTAGAGGTAGCGTGGTGTTATGCAATTGCCATAAACGCAAACGTGGTTTTATGCAAGTAGGCTAAGTCTACTCTTGCTATACAACGTCACCATTTGGTCACCCACCAGTCCTTACTCTGACGCTTGAAATGGTTGAAGAGTTCGAGTGAAATTACATTTTAAATTGTAGATCAATGGAGAAAAAAAACAGAATAAAAGTAAAAAAATCATTCTGTCATACAACGGATAAAGGACGTCCACCTGCTGACACCACTTGCTCTGAATAACGTTAGATAGCGCAACCTCCTTTTAAGACAAAAAGGCTACAGAAAACAATTAACGCATCCTAAACGTTAAAGTTACCAATGTGTCTTTCACAAGGCAAACAGATGCAAACCGTGCATTTTGTTTTTAGAGATATGTAAAAAGCCCTACGAGTCTGTGTGCGGTTCATCGTCTGAGGCAGGCAGCAGAGGGACTCGCAGAGCTGATCTCGTGTTACATAATAACTAGCCTTCCTCGCTCTAAACCCTTACAATGCAATGCATAACCGATTCGAAGTGGTGGCACCACACGGACTTGGTTGTTCCGATCGAATGAAGTTATCTGTTCACAAAGTAGAACCCGCTTTATGCTACATGGAGACGTATGAATTCACAGTAAACAACTAATGTAATTGGGCAAAGAAATTCTTCTCGGCAAGTAACACATTGTTTGTATGCATGCAACGATTTGGGTGTAACTACAAGACAAAAGAGGGTTTATTCCTACAGAGATCCAACACAAATCCAGTTAATTCACACAAGAAAAACACACTGACAGAAGCAAACATGCTGAGTTAGATAACCTTCCTTCGACAGATGATTTAAACGCGTTATTTAAAGAACATCTAACTCCTGCGATTTTAAATGGGATAGCCTATTGCAACGATAAGGACATGTCATAATATCAAACAAGAACTTAAAAGCCTCAACAATCAACATTATAGGGCTCAAATCACCAGGCTGCAAACCAGCCTTCATATAGATATATTTTGTCACGCTTACCCCTCCCTATTATAATACAATGACTGACGCAGTAACTTGGCTGGGATTTAATATGGCAAGATGATTAACGACTGGAACTATTGAGTTTCTAATCAAAATGGTGATCAATTATCAAATGCAAGAACTCAGCATTTCAATTAGCTATTAAAGACGAAGAAATAGAAGGAAATACTTACTTTCACGATAAAAAAAAAGATTCTCAGTAGTTCTAAAGTACCGTTAGTGCAAATAGGAGAGTGGATATAAATATTTTCTTCACATGTATCATAAAAAAAATGTTCCAGTATGTGTAGCTGTTTATAGCTAGATTATCTTTCTTAAGTTTCTTTTTTAAGCAATTTTTCGTTTTCACCTTTCGACAGGCAAGGTCTTGCTTCTCTACACCTGGCTGTTTTTACAACTTCAGTCTGTACCATGAAGCTCACCCTGTATTTATAGGTTTCCTCCGCCACGGACACGAGGTAGGCGGTGATGCGGTTTCAGAGGTCAAAACAATACGAAGACAGCGTCTAGGTTTTTTATTGGTGATTTAAACTAACTAAACCCGCCCATGTGGCAAAGACGTCCACGTCCATTGGTCTCTTGGCACTATCTGTCAATGGCATACGATTAAATGAGACGAAGTCACGCCTATACAGAACATTTGCGTCACACATTACCTAGTTCCATCACCATATCTCCCAAAACAGAATCCACTACACGAGACCTACCTTTTAATGTAATTATTTCAGCCATCTCTGGTCATAAAAACCTAATTTGTTTGCTCTCTGTTCCGAACAGACTGTTCATGCGTAAAAGCGATTCAAGGTATTTAAACCCATCAACTCTTTCCATACAGTCAGTGATCTATTCATAGATCTGGCAAAGTTAGACTTTTCGTTCAACCTAGGGGTTTGCTTATGAATAGGACCGAGACATGCTGTTTTATTTTATTTGACTATTCATAGCCTTAAGCAGCCTAATTGCAATAGGGCAGTTTATAACGCTTCTAATCGAGCGTCGATCTCTTAAATACAGTCAGCGATCCATAGTTCTGCTCACAGGAAACAAACATATTTGCATTCAGAAAAGACCAGAACGCTTAGAAAAGCCAGGCAAGTAAACATTTCGGTGCTTAACGAAGCAGTTTGGTAGGTGTGTCAGAGCAACCAACGGGAACTCGGGATTCGTTTCCTCGAGAAGCAGGGTAGAGCTGAGGGAACCTAGGTGGAGTAACATCTTGTCAGTGGTCGTGTGAGGAAAAAACACGAATGCTGATTGGCTCGGAACAGAGCAGGAGCTCTCCCTGAATGGTTTGTCCGTATCCAGGGTGCTGATGTCGTCTTATATGTCATATTTCAGTTGAGTGGGTTTTGAATTTTAAAGAGATACATTAGGTCACATAGGCCTACCCTCTAGCCAGAAAGGTCCAAGTCTGACATATTTTCCATATGCTTTGTTAAGCAGGTTTGTGGACCACTTATCATGCGGCCATCATGTAGACTGGTTAAACAGATTTATAATTTTACATCAGGGGTCTTCAACCAAACGAGAGAAGAAAAAAAACTTGACTAGCTTTGGAGCAGTGTTGAGTTGAACATCATTCACAAGCCATTTGAATCACATGTTACAGTGAATTGTGAACGCACAAAGGAATCCACTGAGTGGGATGTTTTCTAGTCAGGGCCTAAAACAGTGTGGAGGACACAATTGGACTTGCATGGAGTTCAAGCATGACTCACAATAGCACTGATCTAAACAGTGCTGGCCAGGCATTCTGAGTTATTTAGACAGCAAACAACCCAAAAGAATCTGTCCATGCACATTCCTGGACAGTGTTCTGTCTATGGAATGGTGGTCCATTACATCTTGGGTGTCTGCTCTTTCAGGTGGATCAAGGGGGGCACATTTTGTCTGTGAAAGTATTTAATTCCTACTATAGGCAGCTGATGAACACTGATTAGCTGATTAACACTGACAATTAGCTGCAAGCAGTGGTGATGATCAAAAAAAGCCAAATGTCTCTCTGGGTATTACACCATTTTTTTTTTAATTGTGAATCCTCACCTTGTTTTGATGGTGCTGTGAATGTTGCAGGTCACCGTAATGACATTAAAAGAGGTATATTGTTTTACCTTTCACTCTTTGCTATGGCCTCTTCTCGTGATGGGATGCAATTTAAGAAGTTTAATCCTTATTAGTTCTCAAGGCAATTGTGCTTTCATGTTATATGATTGCGAGAGGTTATGCCTCCTCTGTATCCCATAAGACCTCACACTGTCTTAGCCACTCGCTGTGTAGCAACAATGGCCCTACCTCAGCATGGTACGCAATGAAAATGTAGGTTTCATATTCTTATTGCCAAGGTATACCTCTGTACTCTTGCTGACTGGTGAAGGATTCTTGTCTGCTTACTGCAGTTCTTATCGGGGCACAAGAATAAATGTGCTTATACATGTCCTTGCCTATAATGATCTGTGATATTTCTGTTTCTGCCAGTAGCAAGAGAAAGAAGGGAAAAGCAAAGGGTGGAGAAAGGTCAGCTCATTTATTGGAAAACATTACCGAGCACCAGGCTTTTCTCTAATTGAGGTGTCTCCTCATAGTGCCACTCACACACAAACCTTACAGGGCAGGAGTTAGTAAACCCCGTAGTTTATCTCTGCCCTGCTGCCAAGTCTCCTCTCTCTCTCTCTCTCTCTCTCTCTCTCTCTCTCTCTCTCTCTCTCTCTCTCTCTCTCTCTCTCTTTCTTTCTCTCTCTCTCTCCCTCTCTCTCTGTCCCTCTCCCTTTGGCTCCCTCCCTCTCATCGAGATCAGACCGGAGGCTTTTGACGTCACTGATTGTTATTACTTAACATGGAGGCTGGAGTCGAGTTTGCACAATAAACAAATGCTCTGTTCCTCTGATGTTCTGCAGAGAGGAATGTGTGAAGGGGATGAGGCCAAAGCTGGGATAGTGGGGTGGTGGATGAGAATATAGATAGAGAGAAAGTGATTTCAAATGAGACAATGCCTGAAAGCTCTGCTTGTAATTTAATTTTGATTTTATTTATATGAACTTTCCATCACAACCTATACTTTTGACTGTTACTGTCAAAGTGATGTACAATGTCTTAGCCTATATGTTGTCTATACAAAGTGATGTACATTGTCTTACATATGTTGTCTATACAAAGTGATGTACATTGTCTTACATATTGCCTATACAAAGTGATGTACATTGTCTTATACAGTATATGTTATTTATACATAGTCTGTATATTGGCTTCAGGGTTACCACTGACTCGAGACTAATTTTTTGTATGTGTCAGCATACTTGTCCAATAAAACTAATTCAGATTCTGACTGTGAAGAAAACACTTTGCTTGATGACATGCCATGTAAATTAAATGTAAGAGGGGGTCACTAGCCTATAAGATCATGACCACTGAAATACTTTGTGTGTATATCTTAGCAGGCTGGCTGACTGACTGACCCAGGGAGACCTTTAAATTAGCTTTAATCCAAGTCAGTGCAACCTGCTCTTCAGCAGGGCAAGTTTACATGTAAATACTTCCAAAGCCCAGTTTGCATCACGTGGTCAGTCTATACCAGACCTTTGTAATAACTTCACAAATTGTTAACTCTTTAAATTTCTGTGAGTGATTTTTATGAGATATATGTGCATGTGTGTTTGTTGTGTTATGGTTGTCTAAGCTACTGGATGCCTAAAATTTCCCTCGGGATGAAAAAAAGGATCTATCTATCTATCTGTATATCTGTCTATCTATCTATCTATCTATCTATCTTTGTACAGGAGCCTAGCTTACATAGTGTGCTAATATAGTGGGCAGCCGTGGCCCACTGGTTAACACTCTGGACTTGTAACCGGAGGGTTGCCGGTTCGAGCCCCGACCAGTGGGCCGCGGCTGAAGTGCTCTTGAGCAAGGCACCTAACCCCTCACTGCTCCCCGAGCACCGCCGTTGTAGCAGGCAGCTCACTGCGCCGGGATTAGTGTGTGCTTCACGTCATTGTGTGTTCACTGTGTGCTGTTTGTGTTTCACTAATTCACCGATTGGGTTAAATGCAGAGACCAAATTTCCCTCACAGAATCAAAAAAGTATATATACTTATACATCTCTGCCAAGCAACACAAACATGCTTATTTGCTACAGTGACCACACCATATCTATTTACGTAATGTTTACTGTAAGATTATGAGTTGGCTCCCTTTTGAGTTGTTATCTGCTTGTGTTAGTCTCCATCCATGCAGCCTGATGTGAAATTAAGCAATATTTCCAGAGGACACACATCAGACATTGTTAACGTCTGGTAAATATAACTGCAGTAACACGAGTCTTAGTCTGGATCATGGGTACTTTCGATGCTGGTTGCATTCTTAACCCAGTCTGTTACATAATTCATGCAGAGTCCAGTCAGGCGAGGTCAATACTTCAGTGTTCATATTTTGACCACCTCCAAAACATAGAGGTTCACATTGTCCTTGGATCAATTAACAGAATTTTAGCATTATTATTCATTTAAATATATGCGCCGCTAAGTTAGGAAGGGACAAAACCCTAGATAGATAGATAGATAGATAGATAGATAGATACTTTATTCATCCCGAGGGAAATTTTAGGATTTATTACACTCACACTCACAATTTGTAAGGCTTATGTAGAACACAAAAAAATCATTCTATGATGAAGGCATAACATCTTTAGCCTCGAGAAACTTTTTTGATTTCTTTGAATGCAGCTGTTTTCTACCCAGACCCTTGTGAATCAGGCATGCTGTTTCGCTTTCTGTTTTCCATGGAAAGCCGGCAATCACATGCTCTTGGGCTACTGAATGAATTAGAAGGGTGTGGGTGGGGGAGGGAGGGGGGCGGGAGTCAAAAGGTCAGGTGGCCCTGCTCTCAGCTGACTCCAAGAGTGCACTCTCAGGACATCTGAGGCGTAAAATGAACCTTGCTGAAATGATGGGGAAAAAATGCCCCTCTCAGCGAGTAGGAGCGACTCTATTTGCTAATGAGAAAGCATGAGGACGGTGGGGAAGTGCTGTGGGGCTTTACAGTTACCCGGAATCACGCATTAAGACATCATTTTTTTAGATCCCACTGATGAAATGCCATTCGGCTGCTTTTTAAAATGGATGGAGATGAAATGGATTCAGCCTCCGTGCACCTACCCAGCAATATTTTCCCAGCAACTGTCCTTGTGTTCTCTTTGGGACATTCACCACAAATATGGAGGCACAGTTTCTACCATGACACCTTTTTGTCTGAAATATTGGTGCTTTTTACACAATCCCACACACACACACACACACATTTAAATGTAAAACGGTACATCTGTAGAGACAGTTGCATTTAGATATGTGAATGCACCGTTTCTGTGCGTAGTGCATTAACAGTGATTCATCCCTTCATATTTGTGATTAAATGGAATCCCTGTGCCATAAAGTTCTGAAATGAATCGCAGCCATTTTTCACTCCCTCTCTCTGACAGGCCTAATGTACTCCCCTTTATTTATGTCGCACACTGGAGCTGTTGAATTTTAATGCCAAAGATTCATGAGGCAGTTTTTTTTTATCATCAAATCAAGCGATTACTTATATTTTGTTCCCACCAAAGCCTACTGTGCTTTACGTCAGATGAGAGATGCGACCAAGCCTACTTAAAAAGAGAGTTTTTAGAAAACCAACACTCATTAGTTACACAATCTTGAGTAGACCAGTATATTACATTTAGTCCTCTGCTCTGATTACATTTTCCCAGTGGAAACCGATGCTGAACTGAACTTACGGAGGGTGTGTGTGTGGGGGGGGGGGGGGGCATGGTACTGACAGACGAGGATCAAACAGGACCATGTTCAACGAGTGCCAGGGGGGCAACTGGAAGCTCAAAGCCTCGGAGGTGTTTCAAGTTTTAGGAGTGCCTGTGTTAATGAGGGGCTCAGAGAAGAGGGGGGGGGGGGCAGATGAAGGAAGCCAGGAGTGCGAGGTGAGGGGAAGTGGCTGAGGAGGTGTCCCACTTGGCGAGGAGGTGTCCCACCCTTCGAGTCCAAAGTTGCAGGCGTTTTATAGACCTGCAGCCTCAGGCAGTGGACTGGCTCATAAAAGCATAAAGGAGGCGGCTCGCCCCGGAGCTCAGATCAATGCAGAGCATCGACACTGAATATTTATGGGCAACACAATATTTGTCATTCATTTCCATTTCTCTTTGTCATGGCAGTATTGAATGAAGGCAGATTAGTTTCTGAAGAACATATAGGAGAGAGCAGCTGTTGGGAAGGTGGAAACACACAGACTAGCATAGGTGAGGGAGAAACAGAGGAAACTGAGCATGTGTGTATCTCTCTCTCTCTCTCTCTCTCTCTCTTGTCAGTTTTCTAAAGGAAACAACAAAGCATGACAAAAGGGTGAAAAATAAAGCAACAAGGAGGTTGTTAGCAATTATAAACGCAAGAGGAATTAGAAGTGCCAAAGAATCTGGAGCGCCTAGTGAGGGCTATGGAGGGTGTGTGTGTGTATGTCTGTGTGTGTGTGAAGGGGGGGGTGGTGCCTGATAAATGAGGGTTGGAATCATATTAGACAGGAAGAAGATGAAGAGATGAGGGGAGCAAATGTCCCTCTGCCGCGTCCGCCGATGCTTCAGGGCTGCTCTGCATTCTCCACTGAGGAGTAATGGGTGGCCAGCTAATGCATTCCAAAGTTCAAATATCCACCTCATTCATTATGGATCTCTCTCTCTCTCTCTCTCTCTCTCTCTCTCTCTCTCTCTCTTTCTCTCTCTCTCTCTCTGTATGCCTGGCTGTTCCCACCCGGCAACATAAACGGCGTAGCAGAACGTGGAAGAGACACTGACACTGACACTGCACGTGTGAATGGAAGCAGTTGGACAGCAGGTGAGATTGAACATGTGCACCTATGTGATTTGATCCATCCTCAAAACCAAATTCCACATTTTTAATCACTTCACTTCGATGTGAATCGCAGCTGTAGAGACCTTGAAAGACATATTAAGACTGTGAGTGTGTGAGGACACTGCTGTGTTGGTCAAAAGACACACGTTCTGGTTTTTCATGTTTGTTTGTTTGTGTTTGTGACATTTCCTCTGAAGAAAACACAGGTCTTACAGGGGAAAGGTCAGCATGCAGAACGAGGGAAATGCCAGGAAATCCATGCTGTGAGACCAGACAAGAGAGCAAGGTCCTGATGTTCCTTATAACTTCCTTAATCTCTTTTTGTGAAAGAGCTCAAGCTACTTTCTCTTTTCTGTTTTTTTATGTATTTCTCTCTCTCTCTCTCATCTCTCATGTCTCCTTTGGGAATCTGCGCAAACCCCAAACCAAATAAAATACAGCACACAGACATGCATTGACATTAGATGTAGTTAGTTACATATACTAGATTTGCAACTAGAAATCTGTTTCCATATTCCAACTGTTCCTTCTAATTAGGCTAGCAGTCATCTCAGGCCTAGTCCACACGTACCAAACCGATCTTTTTTTCCTCCGTCTTCCCTGGAACCGTATCAAGAATATTTGCGTCCAAACGGATCCATCTCAACACGACTCAACCGCGTTACTTCATACCCCAGGCCTATAGGTGGCACTGTGTCTTTACAGAAATTCACCAAAACTTGCAAAAGCGTGCTTTAAAACAGACAGAATAGGCTACGGCTGAAATGGCTAGTGCAAGGAAACCAGAATTGTTTGTGTGGACTGATGGTGAACTGTCAACTGTAGTCAACTGTAAAACTGAAAAACTTTATTTTACGGTTTGTGAAGGGTGCAGTCCCGTCCTTTATTTGGCTAACGCAGGTAGGCCTACTAATCACCTTTACTTTCTTTGGTTGTAGGATAGTCCGTGATTCACATTAGTTTTGGCTATCACCGCAATTAGGCTACTAAACGCAAAGGCTTACCCAAGTTCTAGGCTATTCTGTCAGCCACATTTATAATATTGCTATAAAACCTTCCGTTAGTAACAGTCAATACTTTTGCCTGCATCAAATCGTGCATTCGCATTCAGTGTGCTACCATCAGCTTAACGTGAGTTCTAAGCGTCTTTGTATGCTGATATCTGATTTCACTCGACTGTGAATGCATGTATATATGTTGTAAGACATGTAAAATAAATGAATGACACTGGCACTACGCACAAATTAATGTAGCCTAAACTTACACCGCACTTTCCTAATAACTTAAGTTCTCCCGCGTCACTGACAGTAGCTAGAATGCATAAAAAAACACAGGGAAAAACAGTGTTCAGTCCACCAAGTCATAAGCTATCGGCGCTGCGCAGCATCAGTTGTAATATATATATTAACGGAGTGTAATCGTAGATAATGTCATGTATGAAAACTAGTATTGTTAGGCAATACTATAAGTGCAAGTCCAGGGCAGCTGAGGTGTGGCGATGACATCATCGATACACAAGCAGGATGTGCGGTTTCGCTGTTTAAACGAACTCAAACGGGCTACGGTTTCAGATTTCTCCACTCTGGGACCAGGTTTCAGAAAAGTGCGGTTTCGGGCAGTGCGTTTACAGGATTCGTTTGGACGCTCGGCCAAGACGAAGCAAAACCTCTGCGTTTAACCTAAAAAGTCTCCGTGTGGACAGGCCCTCATACTGCTTGGGGATCGCTCTGCTTCTTCTACCACTACTAACACCACTACTGCTTCTTAAAGGTGGGGGTTTTTGAACATTCTAAGATTCCGCTCCGCAACAATTCAAGGTTCTAAAATTCTATGAACCCAGATATTCTTTAAAACGTTCATTTTCCAACATTCCCGTCACACCTTTAAGGGTAAAACACATCCTGCCTTTTGTGAGCTTTATCTGATTTGAGAAGCCTTTGTGTTCAGACTCTCGGAGTTCATGGCATTTCCTTTTCCATGAACTGGCTTCTGCACACTGGCTTCACACTTTCCCCTGTGTGTCTATAATAATGTCAGAACACTCACATTACACCCTATCCCACCCCAGGCTAATCATGCTCGCTTGGGGTCCCTGTTGGCTGTTTCAGGTCAATTAGAAGACTGTTGACTCCAGAGGGCCATCATAGGGTTCCACCAGGATCTCGCACACATGCAGAAACATGATGTGCATTTGACATGTTGCCTGTGGACGTGAGAAGACTGAATTTAACATGATCAATCAGCAGGTCATGGTGGCTCTGTGAATATACTGTATCCCTAACAGCCAATAGGCACACAGTTTTTTGTGCTCAGCTGGGCTTATAGCTTCCATCTTGTGTAACATTATACAGTATTTACTGCAAAGTCCTGCAGTCAAACAACAAGTACAGATGTGGTTGGTCAGCAGTGAGTTGAGAGGAGGGAGAGAGAGAAAGAGAGAGCGAGAGAAAGACAAAGAAAGAGAGAGAGAGATCATCTCCATATTTATGAACCAAAATGAAAACTGTGAGGCTGATAAACATCTACCTTGGCGGGGAGGGTGTGTGTGTGTGTGTGTGTGTGGGGGGGGGGGGGCAAAGGTTAAAAGGGAAGAAATGGCACGAGAGGGCTGTGCAAACACTCCCAGAATATCTCGATTTGGAGGCACATCCTGTGCAGATGTTTGCAGATGGGCCGGTTTGAAGATGGCGCCTTGCCCAGTTACACACACACGCGCAGCGGCAGCCAGGGCAGGAACAAACACTCACATATTTCTCGGGCATATGCTCACACTTGCCTCTCTATGAATACCCCCCCCCATCCATACGCCCCCCCTCCACCACCTGAAGAATGTAGACATTATATTTACAGTGACTGAAAACACATTTGAGTTTTAGATTGCTGAGGAGTTGAGGTTTTTCCACTCAAGCAGAGATATGGAATCTACATTACTACCTAAAATATCAAACTGGGGACACGTTTATGGATCAGTACTAGTGACAGGCTCTTGGAGAGCTTGTATCCTACCAGATCATTAAAGCAACACCAAAGAACTTTTCCTCTGTCGCACGCACGCTATTTGTTTATTCAGCACCTCCTTAGCAAATAACGATGTCAGACAAGATAGAATATGTTGCATGATTTTATGAAAGTACGATGTATTGCGACATCAGATCAGGAATGAGATCAGTCTCATTCCATCGAACTATAGATCCGCTACCTGATCTGGCAAACTTACATAGTGTGGTTATAGCCGATAGAGGGCCGCGAAGAGAATGCAGACGTGCCGTTCACCCTGTTACGAGTTGATTAATTAATTTTGGAAACAAACAAATTAATAAACATTAAGGTACAAAAAACTCTTTGGTGTTGCTTTAAAGTTGCCTTGAACATGCTAGGCTATGGTAGACCACATCTATCCTTTTGGGCACTGACTGGCGCATAATGGAAAGGCACAGCTGTGGCAATGACCTCACAGCTGATGACAGCAAACAAATGTGACTTTAAAATGCTGTCACAAGAGCATCTTTACTGTTGACCTGTCTCTTGTTTATTATTGTCTTAATTATTAACTGTACTCACTCAGTCTATTTGTTTATTTGTCTATTTCTCCATGCTGTCTGTCTGTCTGTCTGTCAATCTATCTGTTGACCCACTGAGCTGGCATCACATGCAAACAGTATTTTTATTTGGCAACAATGTCACCCATGTCAGTAAGACATGGTATCGTCTTCCTCGTCGTCGAGGTGCACTCCTTGGTGTGTGGGTGCATACACACACACACACACACACACACTTACACACAAACACGCATGCACACACGCAGCATGTGACTTAAGGCTTTACATATAGTAGGCAGCTGTGTGATGTGTCATTGCAGTTGTTAGCGTTTGGCACATATGGTGTAGTCATGTAAAATGAGGACAAGTAAAGAGCACACACTAAAAAACCATCCATAATATGCTGCAGGGGTGCTACCATGCTGTATCCTCCTTCTCTCTTCTCTTTCCTTTTATCCACCATGTTCTATCTCTCCATCCAGCCAACCCAAGCTCATTGGTCCCCCCTTTCAGCTGAGGTTCTGTTCAAGGTCTGACTACGTCTAAGTTAAGAGGGACCTTTTCCATTTCCCCCAGTCACTATATACATAAAATAGGATTAAATTGAATTAAACATGACTCATATACAGTAACCATTCATTGAGCAGTATATCACTGGGGGGGGGCTGTGGTGGGTTAATAAAAAAAGATGCAAAAACCTCATACAGATGCTGTCTGCTGTCGCACCTCGGCCTCTGATTCATACCAGGGGCAAAAAAGGCTTCCAACTGGGACAGAAAATGTCTGTCAGCTGGACGTTCAGAAGTAACTGGAGCATTGCACCTGACACAACAATGTGTTAGACCTCCTCTCCTCTAATCCAGAAACTCTTACTTTAACCATTCATTAGCTTGGTTCATTTGTACTCTTTTGACTTCATTGAATACAGCTGTTTTGCATATTTATAAATAATGTTGATGTTGTGAAAGTCAAAGGGTTTATTATGTTTATTCATTGGTCAGGCAATTTTGTCCAAAACAAATACACTCACCAAAGGTTTGTGGGACTGTATCTTTAATTTCTCTATTACAGTAATGTGTGTATAGAATTCAATTACATCATATGTCTGTCACTGAATAGATGTTCACAAGGTGAGCTTTTGTCAAAATGGTCTCATTGATTTCTCTGAGATTGCTTTGTCCATAAAATCACTTCCAGGCTGATTTTGGGTCAGAGGATGGGCGAGTGAATATTGACCTCTATGGTACTAATTACTTCAGAATGACACACCACTAGCTTGACAACCTATTAAGACAGGCGCAAGACCTTCAGAGACCTCTAGTGTTCTGGGTTCTCCGGAGTTCAAACCCCACGCCAAGAGCTAGTTATCTCCCCATCAGGCTACATCACAAACATCAACAATAAAATAAACTTTTCTGGAAAAAGAGGTCTTGCTGGTATGAGCAGTCATGTCAGAGTGGTTATAGCAAAGCCTCGCTCAGACTGGCCGCTGCTCCTGTATTCAATGTGCAGGTGACATTTAAGTGCAGCAGTGCATCCAGCCACCATGAGCGGGGCATTAATGAGATGGAGGGGGTTAGACACATGGTGAAGGGAACGTGATGTCTTGGAGAGAAAGAGAAGGGGGGGAGTGGGGAGAGTGAGAGAGAGAGTGTGTGTGTGTGTGTGAGAGAGAGTGTATGTGTGTGTGTGAGCAAGAGAGAGAGACAGAGGAAGAGAGAGAGTGTGTGTATGTGTGTGTGTGAGAGAGAGAGACAAAGGGAGAGAGACTGTGTGTGTGTGTGTGTGTGTGTGTCTGTGTGTGTGTGTGTGTGTGTGTGTGTGTGTGAGAGAGAGAGAGAGAGAGACAGAGTGAGGGAGAGAGTGTGTGTGTGAGAGAGACAGAGAGAGAGAGGGAGAGTAATTCTGGGGACAATGCAAAGGTCAGAGGGGCGGTGTAGCAGTTGTGCGTGTCATCATCCGTCTGAGCCCTCACGTGTGCACTTTGAGGAGGTGTTTTCTTTAAATAGAGGATCGATGCTCCAGGGTCGGCAGAGAGAACCAGCGTCCTCTTCATTTTTCCTTCATTCAGTGATTTATGAGGAAGCAGAGAGGAGGCGACAAATGTCCCCTTTTGGATGCGATGGATTGCCACCATGATCGATGACCGCTCAGACAGACGGGAGTGCTGCATAAAAGCAAAACTCCAAAGAGAGAGAGAGAGGGTGAAAGAGGATAGATAGTGAGAGGGAGAGAAGGAGAGAGAGGGTGATAAAGGGTAAATAGAGGGAGAGAGGGTGATAGAGGGTTAATAGAGGGAGGGAGAGAAGGAGAGGCAAAGAGAGAGAGAGAAGTTCCACATGTTCAACATCAGTAAGTTGATCCTCCCGCTGGGCCAGAGAGGCACAATGACAGTGCACTGTGCCAGCGAGAGTGTTGGCCTCCCCACACACGGCCATGGGCCAGGGCTGAGAGTGCTGGCCTCCCCACACACGGCCATGGGCCAGGGCTGAGAGTGCTGGGCTCCCCACACACGGCCATGGGCCAGGGCTGAGAGTGCTGGGCTCCCCACACACGGCCATGGGCCAGGGCTGAGAGTGCTGGCCTCCCCACACACGGCCATGGGCCAGGGCTGAGAGTGCTGGGCTCCCCACACACGGCCATGGGCCAGGGCTGAGAGAGCAGGCTATTTATACGGAGTAGTGGGCTCCCGCTCACAGAGCAGGACAGACATGTGGCCAGCAGACACTTTCACTGTCTTGCACAACCTGTGGTTTCGTGCTGTGCTTGTGTGTGTGTGTGTGTGCGTCGCTGCTTTTAGACACATCCTCCGCAGTATATGCGGATCTTTGTCTTCGGGTGGTTCAGATATGATGCTAACATGCGGACATTATGTGTGAACGACACCGACGCACATGAACAGAATCTCCATGTGGTTGAACAGGTTGAATGTGGTTGAACACGCACATGAACAGAATCTCTGCATGTTCTTCGCTTCATTCAGACACAAGCTCATTTACATAATGTCCGTCGGAAATACTAGGAGGGGAGTAGTGTAACAGCCGGCTAAGGTTTGGAGTTCCAAATGTCCACTTATGTTGTTCAGACGCTTGACATCCGCAGAAAATGCGGACTTACACCTAGGTCTGAAAGCAGCTAGTTTCTTTGCATCTGTGCCTGTTTTCAGATGTAAGCATTTGATGAGACTGAACATGTGTATTTGGTGAGTTTGAAAGTTTGGCCCTTGAACTTGCATTTTCCCATTTATCCGTTCCAAGAGGTTTTTTTTATTTTATTTGTTTTATCCCAGCAGATCAAATCGATCCACTTTCCCTCATTTGTAGTACATGCACAATAACAACTGTAACGTCAGACACAACACACATTTATCTACGCACTGCTGTCTTTAAAAAAAGGTGGCTTTTGCAGGCCATGAGGACAACATGAGGGGAAAACGCTCAGACAGGCGTTCTCAACTCCATTTGAGCTTAACAAACCTAATCTATTTTCTCTCTCTTTCTCTATCTCTCTGTGACAAGTAAGGGCCTGATAGATTGCTGGGTGGAACTGAAATTGATTTGCCACAGACACACAGATTACATAAGCATTGCTCTATTAATAGGCAGGTGTTGGAAGAATGGAAAATGCCCTTAAAGACTCCGGGAGTTGTAATGTTTTTGTCCCATTTGGCATTTCGTTCCCCCCTTATAAAAAATCAGCATTATGTTGTCAGCTCTTCATTGTCAGCTAATATTTATGTTGAGGCTGCTGGTGCATGTTTGCGACAACACAGCTTTTACTGCTGCCACTGTTGATGACACATATTCCATTTTCTTTGTTGACTATTAGACATCAACTGGGGGTGATCCTGACTGGTTGTGGTGGCCTGGCAGTGACCACAGTCAGTCTCTGGCAGTGACCACTTGGTCACCATGCCCCGCATTTCACCTGTGCAGTTGGCCGTGGTCAAACCTTCCTGTGCGTCATCCGGAGAGAATCGATCCAGTGACCTCATTTAACACTCTCGTGATATGTTCACCAGGTGCCTCTTTTTCCCCTATAAAATTACATTTCATGGTCATGCCTGACAACCAATAAACAAGTCAAGCCATGCATGACTAATCGTACTTGTCCAATTGAATAAACAGTGGAACATAAGTGATGTTGCCAAATTATATACACGTGTTCAAGACAACTCGTAGACTGACATCTAACAGCACTGTACAAGCAGCCTAGATTATTTCTTTAAATTGAATTCTGTGCTGCGGAATATTCCGACCCATCAGTTTCCCATGAGACTGGGTTACCAGAGCCAGAGGAGGAGAAGATAGGAGACAGGAGAGTAAGAGAAGGAAGAAAAGAGAAGAGAAGAGAGAGAGGAAGAGAAGAAACACAGGGAGGAGAGGATAAGAGACAAGAGCAGGGAAAAGAACTTTGAAAGAAACACAGGGTGTGCAAGAAGAAACTAGACAACTAGACAACAATCCATTAGACACCAAGTAAAAACTGTCACTGATGACAGACTTTTGGCAGTTGATCGGTTCCAGGCAAGGGTCAGATCTCTGCCAGACTTGGTCTGGATCTGGCCCGGTGCTGGTCTGAATTGATTTGAAAAGAGCCATCTCCCGACGGGCGTGCCGCAGTTCCGACTGAGTCAGTGGCTCGGCCTAATATAGGACATTAGGGAGTGGCCCGTTGGGGTTTGATCAAATTGTGTGACCTTTAAGTGCACTGGAGATGAGTCGGCGGTGGATGCCTCCGGTGGTAGTAGCAGCAGCAGCAGAGACTGAGAGGCGCATGCAGACTACAGCAGCTCTGGAGCCACTACTGCGTCTTCACCACCACCACCACCACCGCCGCCGCGGGACAGCCCGCTCCCCAACAGCGCATAGCATGCTAATACAGGGTTCAGAGCAGCGCATAGCATGCTAATACAGGGTTCAGAGCAGCGCATAGCATGCTAATACAGGGTTCAGAGGGTAGCGAGGCGGAATACGAGACAACGCCCATGCCAGCTCCTGCCTTGATAGCGGTCCAAATCCTATTCTGCCCACTCACAGATTAACTTTCAACCGTTTTTGGATTTTTGGAATTACAGGGCGGGCGGACTCTCTAGGGTTGTTTCTCTCTCTCATCAGGCCTGGCCGGCTGAGCCCAGAGTAGACCCCCCCTGGTAGCCAACGAGGGTAGACCTCACGTCTTTGGGGTTTCCTGGCGTGACTAAGAGACATGGCTGGTGGGTTCAGAGACAGAGATGATTCTAAAAGTATCAACAGCTGAAGAGGGGCCTTCAAAAATGGGAGTGGGGGGTTATGCTTTTTAAAGAGGTAGATAGTATTCACCCAGAGGAACCAGAGTTCCCAGTCACACTCCTCTAATATGACACAGGAAACCTACACTCAACCTACACAAAATAATCGTCTGCACTGGTCAGACATACACTTTAAATATACACAGGTAAAATAGATTTGACCAACTTGGTTGACGAACTCTGAAGCATGATAGAAGAAACATATTGTATCATGACTCTTTTTCCAGCATAGATCAGTTCAATTCTTCATACTGTGCTGCAGTGCCCAGTCCAGGTGGTGTGCTGCTCAGATGAACCGTCATGTCTGAGCAGGTCTGGATCGGAAGGGCTCCATGTGGAGTGGAATGGAAGTTAAACAAACCGTGTCAGTGTCACCTCTTCACCCCCTCATGTAGTGCTATTATGGACACACACACACACACACACACACACACACACACACACACACACACACGTCTTTTCTTTTCATTGATTCTAGAGGGTGTGCGTCTAAGCTCATCTTGGTGAGTTGTAATGTGTACACAGATGAGGCTGTCCATAGACTTCATGGGTGCTTTCGGCCTATGGTTAATGGGTAGTTTCTTCCTTGTCCTTCAGCATGAGGGAAATCAATAACATACTTTATTACTTGACAAATAAAAATTGCCTCTGCAGTTTTACAAAAAAGAGAGAAAAAATAACACTTGCCAGTTTACCATTTAAGATTGGCAGTTCATTATGTGACAACACTGAATTGATTTATTTAGCCCTTTACAAGTCAGACTTCACATCCACATAGGCCTTCACTTTATTTTGCCACTGGTGAGTAAGGGATAGGTGTTTGAATAAAAGCCTGTGTTAGCATGCGTGAACCTTGTCCTCTCTGCAGGACCTGTGAAGGCATTGTTTGGGGGAGA
Source organism: Alosa alosa (assembly GCF_017589495.1). Lineage (NCBI taxonomy): Eukaryota > Metazoa > Chordata > Actinopteri > Clupeiformes > Clupeidae > Alosa > Alosa alosa. Next base: position 1,570,831 of record NC_063194.1, read on the forward strand.
GTGAGGCAGAGAGGGCATTTAATCTCAAGGACACCGAGCACTACGGCTTCAGCCTCCAGCCTCTATAGCCCCCAGCCTCCAGCTGCAGCCTCCACGATAAGCAAACTGATGCGATCGATAAAAATCGCTAAAAATATGTGGAGCCCAGCACCAAAGTGAAATATGAGGCCCAAAGACTAGAAAACTACACGGTAGCACTTACTGATCCGACAGTCCCCAGGCTCCAGTTACTCATGTAGGCGCGATCCTTTTTGCCAGCAGACAGATCTGTGCATATATAATCCAATGAAACGGGAAGTGATTTCCTGTAAACAGCTATTCACATGCAGGGGATTGAAAAACTAAATAAGTATGAGATGTGGGTGTAAGGTATGTGAGAGGTGTGGGGAAATGTATCAGACACTCTGACATACAATTACCGTCCAAGGACTAAACATGCTCCAGTAATTTTCATCAGGCATTTTTAAAGGCAGTCATATAATCAGACCTCTCTCATGGTCAAAACCCTCATTACAGACTAGGTGCCTGGTTGGTTGATGGATGGCTCGGATAGATGGATAGAGTCCTCACGATGAGAGAGAGAAAGAGCAGGAAGAGAGAGAGGGAGAGAGAGAGAAAGAGAGGGAGACAGAGAGAAAGTGATAAAGAGAGAGAAAACAGAAAGAGATAGAGAGAGAAAGTGATAAAGAGATAGAGAGAAAGAGAGAGCGGGGAGAGAAATGTCCTGGATGACGAGGAGGGCACAGGAGTTTAACCCACGATAAGGGATCTCTGAGCCAGCACTGCTGTGCCCCCACCCGCATGCTGATGACCTGGGTCCTGCCGCTGATACAAGAGGACAGCTATTCACAACCGGGGTGGCAATATGAGGGGAACATGGCTTAAAAGAGACTGCACATGTCTTAGGTAATTTTGTAATGTACAGTATAATGGTCATAATGAAATTATTTAGAAATTAAAAAAAATTTAGTCACCTTTTGCATAGGTCATTTTACAAAAGTAATTTTGCATATTGGGAAATTTTACATTTTACTCTGACATTTCCTAACAAGATAGGTCATATGTCAGGATGGAGTTTCCTATTACAAATGGTTGATGGCAACATGATATCATATTAGACACTATCACGATCAACTGTCATGATCACTACAAATGACTTTCTATGGCATTTCTATAGCAAGTCTTATGACGGACGGTCACCAAAGTGTTGCGGCATTCTGTGCGTCCCTGGTACAGAGGGACAGAGTGCTAAGGGGAGAGACCTGAGGAGGAGAACGAAACGGAGGACAAGGAGGAAGAGGACAGGAGGATCCCCATGGAGAGCACACGGGCCTTTGTTCCATCAGCAATTCAGATGGGTTGGACGTCACCGGCCATTGTTCCTTTCATGTGGGACAAGAACAAAAGGCACATTATGAATGTCTAATGCAGCCACATTGACTGGGATTGGGTTTCGTTTGCTGAAGGTCGCACCCCTCTGGTTTGTCATTATCCTAGAATGCAAGGGATTGTTTTTCATCTGCTAAGGGCCTGGATTAATATCACACTTTTTCTCCCTTCGGATTGAAAGTAAGACCCAATATCTGCTGCCATTTTGCAACTGAACTGAAATCTTGAAACCACAGAGTAGGAGATATCTGCCCATTTCATTTGATTTTAACATTTCATCATATTGCTGAAACCGAATTAAATATGGAAGTGCAAAGTAGCCTACTAAAAGACTTAAAACTTGAAGGATCAATTTTTTGGGAAATGAGCTTATTTGCTGTCTAACCAAAGATGTTATAGATAAAAAGATATATCCTTCTCTTTATGTGCATGCAGTAACCCAGTCTGACACTGTTAACCTAGCTAAGCATAACTCACTGGAAGTGGATTACACCAGTTATCTTATCCTCATAGCTCACTGGAAGTGGATTACTCCAGTTATCTTAGCCTATCTTAGCATAACTCACTGGAGGTGGGTTATAGTAGTTATCTTAGCGTTAGGCAAACTGCTATAAGTAACCCACTTCTAGTGAATTATGCTAAGCTGGGCTAACATTTCTGAAACGCTATATGGAAATAATCTATGGCTCTTTTAGATACTATACAAATAAAATAAAATACAGAGAATGTCTCATCCATAGTCTTCTAACCCAAAACCTCTTCTCTTATCAAAAGCTGTCTCTACTCCATCCTACCCTCAGAATTCTCTTTCTCTCTTTGTCCCTGTCTGCATTTGTAAGCCTATCCAGCCATTCATTTGTGCATTCAAAGTAACAGCATTAAAAGTTACTTTTTCTTGGTTTTATGATTAAGTTGCAGACCACGCCAACAGTGTTCAAAGCACAGGAGGTGTTCAGTGCAAGGCAATGCCATTTATGTGCATGATTATTCAATCCAACACAGGCCACTGAGAGTTGTTTCAATCCAAACCCTTTCCTCAAAGGACTGGACAGCAACGTTCATTAATTGAAATGAGGAAACCTTGAATCTGCTTTGACTGGGTGTCTGGTGAATGCAGCTGCAAATTGTTTTTGTCTGAAAGTTTACTTGATAAGTATATTTGTTTTGTCTTATTGTTGCTGCTAGCACCTCAATATTGCAAATAAAAGAGGAGAGAGAAGGTCTCCTTAGTACCTCTTTGTATTTTAATATTTCTAGATAATGTACCATTCGTTTTTACTCTAGAGGTTGGATTGCTATATATTGCTTTTAACCATAAACAGAATATTTTATTTAAACCTATTTTATTAAGAACTTCAAACATAAATGGCCAGCTAACTAAATCAAATGCCTTTTCTGCATCTAATGTAATTAAACCGATATCCTTACTTTGTCTTTGAGCATAATCAATTATATTTAAGGTTCTTCTAATATTATCCCCCAATAGTCTTCCCGGTATGAATCCACACTGATCAATGTTTACTATATCTGCAATATTTTTTTTAACCGGTTTGCTAATATGGCTGATATTATTTTGTGGTCTGTATTGAGTAGTGATATGGGCCTATAAGAAGGACACCTTGTGGCACCCTTCCCCTCTTTGTGTATAAGAGTTATTATAGATGATGTCCAATTTTGTGCCCATTTTCTTGTATGTAGTGCATGATTATATGCGTCAACCAGTATGGGAGTTAATTCATTTTTAAAGACTTTATAAAATGCGTTTGTGTAACCATCATCACCTGGAGCTTTTCATATTTTCATGTCTCGAATTTGTGTATTTACTTCCTCTACTGTGATGGTTTTTTTATTAATTCCATGTTATTCTATTCTGTTAACTTTGGCATTTCTATTTTACTCAAACAATTCTGAATTGATTCTGTATTTTCATTTACCTCCTCTCTATATAAATCTTCATAGTAATTGGCGAATTCCTCTGCAATCTGTTCTTTGTCAATAATTAATTTGTCATGTTTTGTTTTTAGTTTTGTGATATATACTCTTTTCATTTGTTTTTTAAATTTATATGCCAAGGTTTTTAAAAACTTTGGGCCATCATCGTAATTTTCTTGATCCGTGAACTTCATTAATTTTTCAATTTCTAGTGTACGTAATTGATCTAATTTAAGACGTTTTTCTTTTAGTTCTATTTTGTCGTCATTACTATTTGTCTTGCTATGTCGGTTTTCTATCCTCTTTATTTCTTCAATTAACCATTTCTGTTGAGCTTCCCTTGCTCTTTTTTAGCAGATGGATAGGAAATTATGTGGCCTCTCATAACAGCTTTAGCTCCTTCCCATAACAAGATTGAATCTATCCTGTTGATCATTGATCTCTTTTAATACCTTTTTAATTGTATCAATGAATTCTGTATCTTGTAACAATGAGTTATTTAATCTCCACAATGTTTTGCCTTTCTTAGAGTTTAGTGCTATTGTTAGTGTCACAGCTGCATGGTCTACATATTTATCGAGCTGATTATACATCTTTTAACCAGTGTTATATTGTCTTTAAACATAAAAAAATAATCCAACCTATTGTGTACTGAATGCCTTCCTGAAAAACGTGTACTCTTTTTCCCCTGGATGAAGTGCTCTCCACACATCTACCAGACCCATCTCTGAGCTAAATTTTCTCAGAAAGCTTGCGCTTTTCTCTGCTTTATGTGTTTAGTACTAGTGGATTTGAATAGATGGAGAATAATACCAGAAGGAATGTTTGGAAGGGTGGAAACTATTAAAATGATGGTCCTCCCAAGATTTTTATTTTTGTTTCAGGCATTACCATTGGCACTCTTAGAATTCCAGTTTAAGGTATGGAACAAATTAATTTCTAATTTTATTTGGAATAATAGAAGACATAGAATTAAATTAAAATCTTTAACTCAACAAAAGGAAGAAGGGGGGTTAGGTGTGCCAAACTTACAAAACTACTTTTATGCAACACAAATTCAAACAAAAATGATATGGATGAACAAGGAAGTAGAAACTAAGTGGATTAGAATAGAAAGAGAATTGGCAACTGTATCATTAGGGACTTTACCTTTTCTAGGGAAAAAGACTCAACATCTTCACACAGGTCAAAATTTTAGCATTCTGAACACAATAGGAACTTGGAAACGAATTTGTAAAAAACTAAAAATAAAGACTGATTATGTATATCTCAGGGAGATGGTGCATGACCCAGACTTCCTACCAAATAGAATGGACCAAATCTTGGACTGTTGGGCTAATAAAGGATTAATATAATTTTCACAAGTTTTGAACAAACACATGGTGGATACATATGAAAATATAGCTTTGAGATATGACTTAGATAAAAAACACTTCTTCAAGTATCTACAGGTCAGAAGTTATGTTAAGGAAAACTTAGCGGAGCAACCAGATTTAGTACAATATTTAATTAAGAATAGGGAAACATGTAGGGGGAATCTTTCAAAAATATACAAAATACTCCAAAAACTTACCTTAAGGTTGAAGTTAAAGAAAAATGGGAAAAAGAGTTGAAAATTGATATTACAATGGAAAACTGGACAGAGTCACTAAAAGGAAATATTGTAATAACACAATCAAAATATTGGAATGAATTCGCGTGGAAATTACAACAGAGATTTTTTATTACACCTGACAAATGCGGGAAATCTCAGCCGTTAGGGACTAGTTGTTGGAGAAGCTGTGGAGAGCAAAACGCAAATTATAGCCATATTTTTTTTATGCTCAGTATTAAAAAACATTCTGGAAGGAATTTGCTAAAGCGATAAAATATATTTTTGAGTTGCAACAGATCTTAACATTAGAAAACCTTTTAGGTATAAGCCTGTCCAAGAAAATAGAACCTAAATATCAAAAATTGTTCAATATAGTACGTATATCTGCAATAAAACAACTAACAAGGGGATGGAAACAAGAAAAAGCCCCAGATCTGTGTAAGTGGCATAGCACAATAGAAAACATTTTAGATATGGAAAGACTTACTTTTAGAGTTAGGAACCAACTTAGTAAAAGGAATGAGTTATACCCAGAAAAAATACTACATAAAATAATTATTTATTTCAATAATAGAAATGATATGCACACATCTGTCAACAACATGTATTCATGAGTTTCATCAGGTCCCTTTCCACAGGTGTATAAAATCAAGCATCTTGATTATCAGCAGACTGCATGGTGCTTGATTAATACACCTGTGGAAAGGGACCTGTTGAAACCCATGAATAACTCACCTATAAATACCTAAAAACAAGTACAATTGCACATAGAATAAAATACACAAGTTGGCTCAAATACCACTTCCCTTACTAATCCCACCCTTTCGCTCCCCCTCTTTTCTGTTTGTCATGTTTTGTATAAGTTTACTATCATGTTTTTTTTTGGTCAAGTATTTTCTTTTTTCTGTTTCTTGTATGTATAAAATAACAAAAAACAAAAATTGCAATGTAACGTGAAATAAGTGAAGTGGGTACCTTACATGGATGTAGATAAACAATTGCAATAAAGTAAAAAAAAGGGCAAGGTTGGGTTGCAGTTACGATATGGTTGGGTGGACCTTTCTTGAACTCTCTGAACTTGCTGGCAAGCTAATAAACTTGTATCATGGTGAAAAAAAAAAAAAAGATAAGTATATTTCATTTTAGGACAGGGAATCAGGCACAAATGGCATTTTCAAGAAACATGTAGGCCTATTTTAAATGTAAGGGATATTAGTATGTGAACTTACCAAAACCACATAACCAAAGACTACAATGATATGATATGATATGACTACGATATGATCATGTTTTAGAACACGTGTCCTTAGGCACCTCACACTTGGTATTAAGTGGGGCATATATCTGCATAAACCTCACACTTGGCACCTCACACTTGGTATTAAGTGGGGCATATATCTGCATAAACCTCACACTTGGCACCTCACACTTGGTATTAAGTGGGGCATATATCTGCATAAACCTCACACTTGGCCACACCCATTTGGTATTAAGTGGGGCATATATCTGCACCAACATGCCCTAACATGCCCCAACATGATCATTTCTCTCTTTCAGAAAGAGTGGCTTCATTTAACTGCCATTTACTTAAGTCCTGTTCCCAGAACAACTATGGGCCACTTACTATGCCAAAGTAGTAGTTTCTCTTGCAAAACAGAGAGAGTTTGTGAAAGGAGAAAGGGAACTGACAGGTCAGAGAAGTACATCAACATGCACTCCATACTTGCTGAGTCACTCTCATCCTTCATGCTGTCTTGTCTCCACTTTGGCAGGGTTTCTTGCGCAAAGATCTTCTGAAATAATCTGGTCGGCTGTGGGCCACTGATGAACGCCGTGGGCAAACACACCTTATGCAACATATTTAATGGCCCAACTGGATTTTGCCCCATAGTTTCCAGATGGTTTCTCAGAAACTATGCTGCGCCTCTGCAAGCGTAATGAAAGCCGCGGCTTTTGAGATAGCATGTGTTATAATGAGCTAAGACTCCGCGGCTATCTGTGCTTCGGGCAGAATGTAAATGGAGGACAAACAAGGAGCGAGTTCGTCCCAAGAGCTTTTTGGATCGAAAGTCCCAGCGACAGTCCCTTGTGCTTGTTTTGAAGATGTCACAGATGGTACTCTCTAGACATGTTCATTTATATTTATTCATTTAGCAGACGCTTTTATCCAAAGCGACGCACAGAATGAGGAATAACTTTTAAGCTACAGTGCAGAGACCTTAGGTAGGAATTACTACTGCATCAGTCAATACTATTGCTAGAGGATCGCACACTCCACACCTCTGCTCTAGCTTAGCTCAGCTCCATCCAGCCCACCTCATCATCTCCTGTAAACAATACAAACAATGAGCTGCTTGTACAAGCACGTTTCAGCCACACGGACGACAAAAAAAATCCCAGAATGCACCTGCTTCCCTCAACTCCCCCTCCTCCACCACCTCCTCTGACCCATAGATATTAATGAATTTCCTCTTGGGGATCAATAAAGTATCTATCTATCTATCTATCTATATTAGAAAGCTAGATCCCGCATTGGGCTCCACAACGTACGTAAATAGCGTCGCCATCTTGGTGGGGGCAACAATCACTGGAGGCCAATGGAGAAACACGTGACTCTGACTGGAAATCAAACAGGTGTCTCTGATTGCAGTGTTGCTGTCACTCCCCCATAGACAGTGAACGTGCTGCCCCCAACAGTATGCCACCTAATAGAACTCGTGCCCAATGCGGTTTCTAGCTTTCTAATATCTATGCTCCGACCCTCATCTCGTGCATGCCTGTCCAAAAGTGCAGATCAAATTCACTAATTTTCCGCATGGCTCGACCAGCCGATGAACCCCCAAAAAAAAAAAAAAAACAGAAACACACACACACTCTCCCAGATACACACCCACACATGTGTGACATGTAGATGAAGTATCCCCCTACTCCCTATTCATTACAGTGTAGGCCGGCCCTGGAGGAGCGCTGTGTTTGGATAAAGGGTAAGGCGTTAGCTGCCTAACACACCCATGTGTCAATAGACCTCTTGTAAGCAACACCTGCAGATTTCAGAAGGCGTTTTTTTGTGTGTGTGTGTGTGTGTGTGTGTGTGTGTGTGTTGCTACTGGGCCTGGTGTGAACCTGAGTAGTTCTGCACCTCATAGGAGGCGTTCAGGCTGTGAGGTGCTTTGTGTCCGGCGACTCAGTGAATGGATTCCGGAAGGTGCCGCCACCACGGCTGGCATGTGCTCTCGTTGAGTCTGTGGCAGAGTTTATGTGTATGGAGGTGAAGTGGAACAAGAGTGGAGAGCACGGGCATATTTGGGCTCTGTTGCTTAGGTGAGGCAGTGTGTTGCACGCATGCTATTTGTTTATTTAGCACTGGCTTTGCAAATAACATGT